>NW_028279338.1:0-290864 GCF_059751315.1 Micrasema longulum
GTGCCCAGGACAGAAAAAACATGGAAAAATTTGGAAGAGGCCTATATCCAGCAGTGGGAGAGAAACGTGCTGATAAAAAGAAGAAGAAGAAGATCAAAGACTAAATTAATTTCGCAATTTATGTTCCTCTCATAGATCAACAATATTTGAGTGCATTCAAATTTTCGAAGAATCATTGGATTTTTTGGTTACTTTACTTAGTAACTTATGTAGGCCATTTAGTATTGTGGGGGTCCACTTGCGTTCGTTGGTGTGCTTGTCACCACCGATTGTATTGACTTCTGCGCTTGGTGCTTTATTTTTTCGTTTACTATTTAAAACAGTTTCATTTAGTTTCTTGAACTATTTCAGTGGCAGCAGAAAATTATTGCTTCAATTATTTGGTATTTCCTTATTTCAGAAATAGTGTTTCAGTTTTCTAAACGCAGACCAACTTAACCCGGTTCGTCTAGGCAGTTCCGCAGTTTACGCAGTTTTATGCCCAAGTGCTGAGTTTGTAGAGATAGTAACTTAGTCTTTGATAGCGAAAAAAAGACAAATAAATAAATACTTCCTGTCTGGTTTAAAAAGGGGATGTTTAATATATATATATATATTCATGTTTACTCCGATGAGGTATTGTTATATTTTGATTTTTAAAAATACAAGAAAAATAATTTAATGATTATGATAACTTAGTGCCAGTTCAGATAAACCATGTCGCGTCCCGCGACAAAAATAATTATACCTATAAGATAATCAGAACCGTTATAGTTTAAAAGTAAAATTGAATATAGAAAACAAATCAATCGCGTAAATAAACGCTTTACCCGACAGCGGTCAACCGCCATTCCCGGCGGTCACGTGATACCTCCCACCACACTAGTTTTTTTGAATACAGGGCCGTAGTACTCGCCGCTGGCGAGCCAGCCAGTTGCAATCTGGTTCGCGAGCAGTGTCCACGCCGCGCTAGGCCAGTTTTCCCTCGCAAATAACTATGGGAGTTTTGGTATAATTCCCTATGCACCATGTTGAGCTGTGCCCAAAAAAACTTGTATTCTAATTAAACCAGCTTCCGGTAAGTCTTCAACAACTTTCGAATATATAAATCAACTTGTTTCGCTTATACAAATTTGTAATTTTTCATTATTGTCCACAGATCGGATACGTATGATCATTTTAAGCTAGAATCCATTATGACGGCTGTTTAGCCTTATACACCACGTAACAACTAACAAATCTCCATTTAGTAAGTACAGTATACAGCACGGAACTGTTGTTTTTTTTAACTTACTTTCTCGAGCCGTTTGTAAAGAAATACATTTTTTTGTAGTATGGAGAGTCAGGTTACCCCGGAATCTCGCCCTTGAACCTGAGTTGTCGACATTTTCTTTGATTCATCCTGCAGAGGCGTGACTCAGCAGTTTTTCTCCTCAATGGCAAATCGACACAGGACGCCATTTCTAGGATCCTTCGTAATCGCTGGTGTTCCTAGTACTTCCTTCTCAAGTAAAATAATATAGAATGGTTCGAATCTCTCGGAGGATTATGTGAGTACCTCGCGTGCATCTCTTCATAAAGGTTGGTGGAAATATACTTCGAAAATTAGTGACTCCTAATGTAATACTACAGTGAACTAATGGATACGCAGGATTATTCAAATCTTTATCCTCATTACGGGGAACCGCTGCCCAAATTATTTTCGGTTCTAGGACACTTAGAAGTAATCGCATTGTAGGTTAATTTCGAATCCTTTTAATAATGGGCTATTTTCAATTTTAATTCTTACTAGGAGAGATCTCTGCTCCAATTATTATTAATCCTGTTTACTATAATTAAGTTCCTCATAAATAATTGTTGAACATCTTGAGAAACATATATGTCCGTTGTCTGTAAAACTATATTTTACTGATTTGTAATAAATAAACTTGAAATGAACCACTTTATTCTGTCTTTTCCCACCGTTGTTCACAACCAAGCAAGAAATTCAGTATTTTATTAGAATTTTGCAATAATACCTAATGGAAAGTAACTAAGGACCCATGTTATCCTTCAAGGAACCTTGAGATCAAAAAGAACAAGTTCTACCTGAGACTATTAGCCGCAAGATAAGATTTAATATTAAAAAAGAGTATGACAACCATTTAAAGAAAAAATATTTTCTGGATTAGTTGGATTCTTATAGATTTACATTTAACATATTCTGAAGCATCGCGTAAAATCACCCAGACTTCATTGATTTGAATTTATGGGGTGAAATTTATAACAGACGGAAGATTATAAGGCGTGTGACCTCGATTTATGTAATATCTCTTGTACATAAGTTGTAACTGTTACCAAGGTGTGCCTACGATCAATGAAATAGATACTCCAACTTAGCGTAGCCCGCTATCACATTTATAATTAAATTATCGCATATTTATTAAATAACGAACTGATCGAATCAGTTAAATTATTTGAGTGTATCGCTAAATGTTGTATTTGAATTTGTTAATTGTCTTAAATGTGAAAAAACACAATTTTGGGAAATCTCAGAATTTTGTTGATTGGCTTACTATTATTTGAGTAGGAAGGGTCGATATAATATTTTTTGTTCAGTAAAAGCTCTTAGAGAAATAGACCGATACGATGTATTAAGGAAAATTAGCTGAAGGCAACATTTTTATTTGGCTCTTCTTATCAAACGCCTAATATCTTTTAAAGCGGTACTTAACCTAACTCGAGGAAATAAAACTTAATATTATTGAATCACTTTTTTTTTTACCTAAATAATACCCCGTTTAGCGTCCTTTTATTGTGTCTAGGCTGACAAAAAAAACAATTCTGTGTTTAAAATAGAACCAAAATCTTGAACGAGTGTTTTCGACTTGATGGCTACTCTTAGATAAAAAGCCTGAAAAATAAAATCGAGTGAAGTTAAGACGGCGGGAGACCGCTGGTGTCCAGCAGAGACAACTTGGTTGTAGGTTCTCCTGAGGCACGCTCAGCGCGCGTCCAAGCCAGGTCCGTCGCCGCAGCCTGAAGACGCTCGTTATAGTAGTCTGCTGCGTCCGTTCTGACTTCAATGTTATTAATGAAATCAAACCACCTTATACCCAATATTCTACTCAAGCGATTACCCTCAAAACTCAGAACTTTGGTGTCTTGAGTTTTGGTAAGGTGTCAAAATTCGTACCCATAAAGGAGTACTGGCGTTACAAGAGTAAAATTATCGGCATTTTATTTCGACCGAGTATTATAGTTCTAGACAACACGCATCTCGTTAAAGAAACATAAATAATATATATCTACAACATTCGAAAATCGAAAAGATTTGGAAGTTTAAAATAAATGCAGAATAGGAAATATAACACAGTGGAAAGTGATCACTAGTGACCGACCGAAGTTTCGGTTGCAGTATTTGCCAGTATCGGTTAGTAAAATGAGTTTCCACCGCGGTTTCAGTTTTGGACAATAATTGGCCGAAACTTCGGCTCAACTAAAACCTGCGGCCGGGATGTGTCGGATTACATTTGGCTGCAGTCGGGTTCATATATTCATCTACATATTTATATACTCGTATGTAAAAGGCAATGTTTTTATGTGTGTCCTCTATAGACTGCATAACTACTGGATCGATTTACAAGCAATTTTCAGTGAAATGTAGATCTTTGTCACGACTATATTTATAGCCTTTAAAATCTTGAATTTATAAAGCAAAACAAAGTTAGAAGCGTAAATGTTGTTTTGTATACTTCAACGGGGCTGTATTTGCCTAGAATTCATATACAAAAAAACTGGAAAGATATATTTTTTTTGAACATACAATAAGTTTGTTTTTAAATGTTTAGAATTTTTTTTTTTTTATTTCCTTAAACTCCTTATAATTTCTACATAATTATATATTTTTAGTAAATTTTTGGCATACTAAAATAATATTAACTGACATTTAATACATTTTTAAAAATCGCATTCCTGAAATGAGTACACCCTTATTGGTGAGAAGAACAGAGTTTGACTTTTGGAAAAATAATTATATATTTGAAAATCAATAATTTAAAGTTTTGGATTTCCACCATTAACAAGTACCTAGATACCTACTTAAATTCAATATTTGAAAACGAATAAGTTTAAGTTTTAAAATTTCATGATAAACAAGTACCTTGGTACCTACTTACCAACAAAAAGTAACAACATCTTTTGAACGTTTATCCAAACGGTTTTTACTAAAGATTTTTTTAAGTAAAGTTTTGTAAGTATACTTAATAATGTTTGATCTTAAGAGGAAACGCGGTCGACTTTTTTTCATATAAACGTATTCCCGTATTTTCTCTCTGGATTATGGCACTAGAGCAGTGATTTTTTTTCACACTATAGATGTTTACCATTTGCGTGTCAATTCTGTTTCTTTTTATGAAAATAGTTTATTATGATCCATCCAAACACGTAAAAAAACACAATTTTATCTGCTGTTTTCGGGCGCACGATCTACAAATATAACTATTCTTGAAAACGCAAAACGTATCCATACATATAATTTTATTTTGATACTTATATAAAAAAAATCAAAATCAGATCCGTTTTGAGGTGCGGAAAACGGGACAATGAAACGTCGATTTTGTCGATTCTTACAAAAGGTCTGACATGAAGCTGTCTTTACCGCACAGTATCTGTTAGACAGTGACAGGAAAACAATGTTCGAATACTGATTTATCAAAATTCCATGTTCTTACAATTTATGTGAACCAAAAAAATTAAAAAATAATGTAAACGTGCGTACATATCTAATTCGAAGTTAATACAATAATTGATGTCAAACTTTCTAATGTATTTATGTAATCTGTAAATGAGTTTGTACTCAAATCTAGAAATACCAAAAGCATTCTCGGATTTAGCTCGTATTCATAAATAATAAAAAAAACAAAATTATTAAAGATATCGATTTATTTTCCATTCAAATAAATAACTAGTTACAATAATTGCCATTGTCTAACATAAAAAAATACAAACTTGACTGATTTTGTGATTTGTTGACTATAATTAGAAGTTATTAGATCTTTTTTAATGTTTAATATTGTATTCTTTATAGTTTATTTAGTAGTTCATTTATTTATTTATTAGTTTAAAGCATAATATTTATATTACTATACTCAACAAATTCTAAGATTCCTTACTTCCAATGTCGGTCAACCAAATTTTTATTTTTTTTTCAGTTCTGAAGGTTTATCAGATTTCCAAAAACACGGTATCAGGTTGTTTAGTTTAGGTCCGTTATAAAGAAATGATTTTTGGAATACCGCTGTACGTGCTATTGGAATCACCAAATCGTTTCTTACTGTACTCCTGGTTGAGTGCGCATGACTCACAATCACCTGAGTGCTCCTATTTTTGTGGATGTCAAGTATTACTTTCCTTATATAGATTTGCCTTAAGCCAGGGACGTCTAAGGATTTGAAAAGGCATTCACTCGGATGATTGTACGGTTTTTGCAATATTATCCTTAACATTGATTTATGTACCTTAACCAAGGGATCAAGAATAGTCTTGGCAGCTCCTCCCCAACAAATACAACCGTAGGCCAAAACAGAGTTGCACAAACCATATTATATACTTTTGATATCTACAATGGACAATATGTTACGCAGTGTTATAAAGATATAGATTAGTTTCCTAACTCTACCTACTAAATAGTTAATATGTTTTCTCCAGTTAAGGTGTGCGTCAATAAAGATTCCTAAATATTTGATGTCTTGTACACATTCCAGATGGTAGCAATTACAGCTGGTGAGCGTGTTACAATTTGCATCATGAATTTTTATCCTTTATTATATTCTTGGTAGCCCTTTTATATTTGGGCTGAACTTTACGTATTTGGTTTTCTTTGAGTTTAGTGTCAGCAAATTATCTTCGAGCCAGATTTTAAGAATATTCATTCCTGTTTTGGCCTTAACATGTGTTTCCTCCCAAATATCACCTTCAAATACAAGAACTGTATCGTCTGCAAAGGTAATTATACGAGCGTTAATATTTAAATTACACAATTCGTTTATATATATAATAAACAGCAGAGGTCCTAGCGTACTACCCTGTGGTACCCCAATCTTTTTTTAAAAATCAGTACTGCTGCATTCTCCCATTTCAACCCTCTGTAATCTGTTGGAAATGAAACTGTGTAACCAATTTAGAGGTTTACCTGTGATCCTGATGTTTTCAACTCTTTTTAAAAGAATTTCGTGCGATATGGTGTCAAACGCTTTTGCCAAATCAAGAAAAATTGCAAGTGTTTTCTTACCATTGTTAATGTTGTTTACTAATGCTCCGGTTATTTTTTTGATTACGTCATCTGTGCTTTCACCTGGTCTAAATCCAAATTGGTTGTCACTAAGTAAGTTTTTACTCTCTACATAATAGCTAAGTCTATTTTTGAATGCTTTCTCCAATACTTTTGAATATGCACTTACCAACGAAATTGGTCGGTAATTTTCTATATTCTGTTGATCACCCGATTTAAAGATTGGTTGCAATATTTATTGTTTAGGTTGTGTTGGAAAAATTCCTGATGAAAAATTTAGATTGAAAACGTGCAACAGAGGTTTGGCAATGAATTTTTTAAATTGTTTTAACATAAAAGTATTGACAACGTCAGGACCCTTGGAATACGTTTTTTTTTTACACTAGTAATAATTTTAATGATTTTTTGTTCTAATATTTTATTTGGTTGAAACGATGGCATTATGTTCTTGACATTAATAGATGATGCTAGATTACATTCATTCAGTTTGGATTCATATAATATAGCTTCAGATAATTTAGAACCTACCGTAGTAAAATATTCATTGGCAATATGGGCTATTATTTGGGGATCATTTGTATTTGTAGAGTCTGGTAAAATTATAGATGTAATTTCAGGCTCCTTTTTTGATTTAGTTTTTTTAATTTCTCGAATTGTTTCCCAGATTTTACCCGGAGAATTATTGGTACTCAGGAGATTTTTCTATTAGTTGATAAGTTAAAATTCTAAATTCTTTTAGCGTACATCGAATAACTGTTACACATAGGTAATACATATGAATAACATAACAACGAACCAAAACCAAAAAAAACAAAACCAGCATTAACTTTGTCGTCAAACATTTACTAAATGTTATTATTACCGACTTTTTTTTGTCTACCGGTTTCGAGACGCACCCTTCTCTTCGTCAGGACACCAATTAAACCAACATGCAAACCCACTAAACACCTTTAATTGGTTTAAACACAATTTAATTGGTGTCCTAACGAAGAGATCGGTACGTCTTGAAACCGGTAGACATAGAATGTCGGTAAGTCCTTTTATACAAATATTTAATAATATTTAGTAAATCAATACCATGAAGTTTCGCATAAATATTTTTTTAATGTTTTTATGAATGTATGTATGTGTGTGTGTATAAATGTGTGTAAATATATATACATATATATATATGTGTGTATGTGTGTATGTATATGTATCAAAATGTGTACACGTTTATATTTTATTTGTCTGTGCTCTCTATTAATTTGTTAACTATTATCATATTTAGAATCTTATTGCCTAGCTTGGAACGGGGTATGTACCCTTGTTAGCTGGGCAAATTGAACGTTAAATCGTATTTTGATAAAAGGTGTAAATAAATAAATAAAATAAAAACATTTATTCCTTTTATTTCATTTTGGATTTAACAGATATCAATGAACTCGTAAGGTTTAACAATAAAAACGCCCAGTTTTTGGCATTTTGAAGTGACTTTGAACTTATTTAAATTTATTGAAACTAAGAAAAGAAGCCGAAATCCGGTTTCGGTTTCAACAGATGCAAAAATTGAAAATGCCTCGATTTACATATTATCTCTACTCTGCGAATTTGCTAGTCTCTGGTGAGGTATCGGCCTAGATTTTTTAACTACCTTAGCATTTCTTAGCCTCTGTTGAGATATTTGTCTTTCTTGTTGGAAATAGTTGCGAAACTACTACAGAACAGATTAGTTGTTCATCCTGTGTTGACTGGGGGAGGGGGGGGGGGGTAGAAACTGCCAAGTTCAACAGTCTCGAAGGAAGCAAACAAGTGAAGTCATATTTTATCGTACAGCTTAGCTTGACATTTTGTAAACATGGGAAGTGGAACACATAACTTTTGGTCAGCATGTATGTTAAATCTACGTTTTAATTAACTGAAATTGTCGAAAGATTAACTATTTTACTAATTCTAGCCCTCTTCAAAACATAGATATCCCCAAAGTGAATTTTCAATTGATTTCAATATTTGAAATAAAAATAATTTGAGCTCATATTATTTAAAGTAACTCAAATATTTAAATTTTCAGACCATTTCCGAAAAGCCGTAAATAATTTGTGCTGCAAAAATGGAAATCAAGTTGTGGTAGAGTGGAATTTGAACATGGGACCTTTGGTCTGTGAGCCCACAATACTACCACGGGACCACAACCTGGTTTGTTTCATCGACAATCATTACTTGACTTTGACCCTTTAATGTGTACACATGTAATATTAATACCATACATTTTATGATAATGTTTTCCCAAACACAAAAAAGTGTGAATATAAAAACCAAAAGGAATGATATGTTTTTTTTTATTGGACTCAAGAACTGTCTGCCAAACTTTACAAAAATCATGGCACACCGACGAATGAAATTTGTTCAAATAAAATGCCTTCAGAATGGAAATTTACTTAATAATGTAAATAAAGGAAATCATAGCAGGTAACATTTTTTAAGAAAATATTTCATTAATATAAATATATGTCAACAGGTGGTAACAATTTGAATAGTGGGAAGGAAGAAGCCAATTTATTTTTTTTTAGTGTCGAAACGCGGCTCAAAATTTAACAAAAACATAGCTACTTTCGTTTTTTTTATTAAATTTCCACGAGCGCTGAAA
Organism: Micrasema longulum; assembly: GCF_059751315.1. Classification (NCBI taxonomy): domain Eukaryota; kingdom Metazoa; phylum Arthropoda; class Insecta; order Trichoptera; family Brachycentridae; genus Micrasema; species Micrasema longulum. The sequence goes on from NW_028279338.1 coordinate 8,877, forward strand.
TACCAAATTCGCAAAGAAACGACCATCCAAACGGCAACCGGGATTGAATTTCTATATTAGATAATCGACGATATTGACTATTGGCTTCAAAGCGATGTCTACTCCAGCCCATAAAATAAGGCTTTGTGCCCAGGGTTGTCTTTTAGATTTATTAATTGTTTTTTTTCATTACTTAGTGTCAGGTGCGTGCTAGTGTCGGATCTTGAGAGTAGATTGATGATGCACTTATAAATTTGATAATCAAGTGATGAAAAATACTTAAAAATGATGCAGTCAAAAGTTCTAATGTCCTCTGAATTTATTTTAACTTCAAGAAATTTTGAATAGATGTTAATTATTTAAAATGCACAGTTTTAAGCCTTTTTCCTTCGCGGCTCACTATGAGACGACTTTATGCGGCACACAATTTGGCAGACACTGAACTAGAGGAACATTTAGGTATCAGTTAAGACATTTTTTAATTTGGTAATATTATAAGTAATGATTTTAAAAAAACGTTGCTTCTGTATGGTAGTATAAATTGGCCGGTAAAATGAAAGAAAACAAAAATATAATCAAAATATAAACACAAGTTTTTTTCTTATTGATATAAATGGTCGTTATTTTTAAAGATATATATTTTTTCGATTGTTTACTTACATTTCCGTTTATTTTATCTCCATATTACAGCACTATCATTGGAAATATGTATTTTGTAGTTCCCAGAAAAGGCCGAATAATAATTGGGCTTAGCTGTATGAGATAAATACAAAAAATATCTGAAGGCAATATTGAATTTTATAGACTACGTACATTAGATACCCAAAAAAAACTGCACATTGAAGGAAATGATTTTTAACATTCATATAAATTCACTTTTTATTGGTACATCGCTGTGCATTTTCATTAAAAAAGAAAAATGTTCTAAACGAAATCTTATTTAAAATGTTTCTGTACAAAGTTGACATATATTTTTAGAGAATAAATATTTGCTTTCTTTAAAAACATTTTTATTTTTAGCGGCCATTTTCAACGAATTATACATTTATATATTTATATTAAGATACATTTTACGAAAAAAACATTAACGTATCCCTAACTTCATAAGACCAAGAGCCTAGCGTTCGATTGAAATGAACGCGCTTTTAGATAGTGAGAATTAAGTTCTGATAAAATGGGATTCGAGTCTTGGATTTCTGATCTGTGAGTCCTCGATACAAGCCACGGGAGCGCAACCGGGGTTTTTGATGGGCGGACATTAGAATCTAATCGCAAAAGTGTAATTTTTCAAGAGAGCAGAAAAACGTTATTATGAACCCAGCTACAGAACTCATATTTTGCAAAATGCGTTATTATTAAAATATTATTTCATCTGTGTATCCGCATTAGAGTGTGTTGAAAAATAAAATAAATATTTAACATTTTATACAACTTCAATCCTTAGGAATGGGACAGAAATTAGTTAAATTAAATAACTAAAACTAACTTATATTATAGAACTCCATTGAGTTAATAAAATAAATTTTTCTACTTAAATAACTGAGATCTTCTTTTTCTATTTGTGACACTGAAAATATGACACAAATAAGTATAGTTATTTTATTAAAATGAAAGTTTGATAAGCACAATTTTTTTATTTATTTAGGTTTGGAGTAGTCGTATAACGTAAGTGTACTTCTAATACCATTGATGCAGATATTCACAAGCAACGTTTTCTCATATAAATCATAAAATGAACCAAAATGTGTTATGCTGCATCCACCCATTAAAGAAATATCGTTTGACATTATTGATTTGAGGAATATAAAACAGATTTTTTTCATAAATAGCACACACACCCATTGCCTGTACGAACGTAGAAACAATATTGCAGTACAATTCATAAATTATTACTCAGGTAATAACTACTTACGTCACTTATCTTTAACAATCGTTTTGTATAAGTACCTATAGACAGTTTCACCCCATGGGTCTAACATCTAACTCATTTATTCACGAAGCCCCTATTGAAGAAAGTAACGGTTATTTTTCATTGAGGCGCAAAATAAAGATTGAATTGTCCCTAAATTATTCAACAACTTCCAGTATGAAATATTCCTGACACTATTATTTCCTTAGACCATGTTTTATTTACTCTTTGGCAGTGACAGTGGAGGAAATTGACCGTTGGTCGAACGAATTTGTTGCCGAGAGTTGATTGCAAATTTATGAAAAAATGTTCTATTTATTGATTCCCTTGAAATTTGTATGCCAGGCGAACAATTATGTTCACGGTTCGAATAATACTGATACTTGAGAAGAATAATAAAAATATGTCCGAAGCGATAGCACGTTATTTGGAAACTCAAAACCCCTCGTCCGAATTCTCAAGATTTTTAAATATGCAGATACCAACGAATCTCCTACGAGCCATTAGCTTTGAGATTACTCTGAATTCTTGCATTAACTTCTAAATAAAGATAATGAATTATTCAAAAGACGTTATAGATAATGTTTTTGTTTCCTTTAGATTTATTCATTTTTATAATTTCAAAGTGTTTTTTTACATACTCGTACTTAAGTATTAATTTGACATATTTAACGATAACAAGTACGTCAAATGGGGTTATTATGCCTACCAAGGGGTTATTCTGACTTGATTCTGTCGAAGTTTTATTTATTTCAATTTTTGTTTTATTTAAAATACATAATACACAATTTTACTGAAGCATAATTATTGATTTTCATGTCCCAACTTGTTAGAAAATTTTGCGTTATGTCGGGACTCTTCTAACTGTTAAGTTTATTTAAAAATGATTTACATGCGAGTATAAGGAAAATAATGAAGACGATGATTTTAAAACTGGCGTAACAAGTCACATAGCTAAAAAAGCACCAATTAATTTGAAATTTTAAGAGTATCTTCTCAGATACATTATCATCGTCGTGAGCATCGACAATATACCAGGAACTACGCAGCCCCAGCAGCCCCAGCAGACAGCCAGTCACCAGTCAGCCAGATGCAATAACTAGCCGATGATACTGGATGCTGCCTAGATTTTCTGTACTTAGGTTATCAGTCATTGCTTTTGCTAAATTGTAAACTATAATATTAATTTAGGAAAAGCACTATTTGTTTAGTTTTTTTTTCAGTTTACTTTTTGTGCCGTTATATCAATGCTACTACCACTTACTGCTCGATATATTTTATTTTTTGTAAACATTATGAAATTATTTTTATGTTGCTAGTATAACATTCGTCTATGCGCTTTGTAGCTGCAAGATGTTTTTTTCGTAATATTCGCTTTGAATAATGAATTTACATTGTTTATAAAACTATTTTTAATTCAACCTTTAATTGTAAATAAGGTCTAGATTTCTAACTGTCCATTCACCATGTAGCTGCAGGATAATGTTATCTTGATTCTGCCTGTAAGCGTTTTAAATATACATAAAAAAAAAAAACGCTGTATTTTTTTGTAAAACGTTGATGGGGGGGCTAGATTGTAAGCGTCCTACAAGAGGTTTTTTTTTTATCTAGCTCAACAGTAATTTTCCGGTTCATATATCTATCAATAATATTTTGATTGCCAATCTCCAATTATTTAATTTTGTTTTAAAGTAAAAAATATTAATAATTTAACTGTGTATTAACTAGAGTACGCTTCGTATTCATTTTCTAATTCACTAGTTTTATGTCGATTCCCAATTGTTAAATATGTGTAATTATTTATGGAATAAATTTATTAAAAAATAAAGAATTCTGGTGATTTTTTAAACCCGATTCATGGTTTTTACTACTAGTATTTTTAAATTAATGTATTTATAAAATGAAAATACTTGGTATTTATCCACTTGAATTTTTTAAAGAGAACCTGATTTCTGGAAGCACTAATTGTCCCACCAAAATCTGTACTGCAAGATTTTTCTTGTGCTGTGGGTGTTTTCTGCCAACTGAGAAATGCCGTTTTTGTCATCAACACTATTTTTTTAAGGTGATTCTTAAGTTTTTTGTATGAAAGTTGGCTGGCTATTTTCAACAGAGCATGGAACCGACCTTGCTGCGCCTGATAACACAAATACATATTTTTTCAAAACTGTGGGCTTTTTGTGGAATTGCATCCTGCATAACAACGTTCAATTCTTGTTTGTTTACAAATCAAGATCGAGGTTTTCAACCATAGTTTTGCTATTTAGTACTATATTGATTTCAAGTTTCTTTGACTTTACATGGACAAAAGATTTTTAACGTATTATGTTAGTATGGAAGTTTTATGATTTTGTCAATAGTTCTTGCAGTAGAACAATTTGATTAATACACAATTATCAATATTGTTAAAAAAAACCTTAAGATATTAGAGGACTTGGTTTTTATTTTCAGTAAGAAATAACATCTAGCAATCGGTAAAAAAAGTCAAAATTGCAAAAAATTGACTTGGTCAGTTCTCCTTGCACGTTTTGGAAATACACTTTGTACATACTCGTATTTGTATATTTACAAAAATAGATATTTAATTAAACTATGTAATAATACGTCATATTTTATTTGAAATAATTCCAAGCATTCAAATACTTATAACAGAGGTACACTTACTGTTCTACAAAGGCTGGATATAAATAAACATGGACAAAAAATGACAAAGTTACAACAAAAAAGCGAATTATGTGTGTAATTAAACCAAAGTTTCAAAGTCAAATAACGTCAATGTTTTTATGCAGGTTTAAACAAAAGTAGCTTGACTTGACTGTGCCTAAATAAATTTGGATCAGATAATACAGAAACGGTTTTTTTAAACAACAATGTTATGAATTTGAAAATATATATATATTTTTTTTTAATTAGTACCAAGGTCCATGCACAAATAAAAATACAATAGTAATATGAAATGTTACATAATTTATGGAATTTTAAACCATGGATACACGAAAATAATACTGTTTTATAATACAAAGGTTAAAAACATTATTTTTTTAAATGCTTAAAAATGACACGTAGGTCTTACGTCGATTTTATAAAGACAAAATATGCTTTATCCTACGAATAATGTTAATTATTTATTTATTCGTGTTCCAAACAATCATTACAATAATGGCTGTTTTTAAAGTAAAACAGTTTTTAAAAATTTTCTCATCGTGGTGTAGTAGTCAGCGCATTTTTCCGATTGATTTTTTCAGGGTTGAATTTGAATTTTGATTTTAACATTATGTAGGTTAATTTCAAATGAAAATATTTTTACCTCGATAAATGAAACTTTCGGTTAGTAAAATAAAGATGTGATTTTGATAAATATAGGACGAAGCGGGGACAGATTGAAATAACATTTAGCTTCACGTTGACTAAATAACGATATATAAATAAGCCCCCTAAGTTTGCCCCTATGCATTGCATAAAATAATAAATATTATTAAAGATAGAATCCCCCCTTACTGTACACCGCAAACACATGTTTTTACTATTTTTTACACACTCTGTTTCATTGAAATATTGTGTTCGACTTATTTTTTAAATGTTTCTACACTAAAGATAATATTTAGTTTTATGTCAATTATCCTTACAAAATAAATAAGTGTAAGTGTGCTTATTGTTTTAGTTTGGAGCTTATATTAAAATATACGAGTAGGTTATTACACAATATAAAATGTATTTATATTAAAATAGGTGTAAGCTTTGGAAAAATGCATTCAATATCATCATTATTTTCCTAACCGCACTCAGTAGAGCATAAATTAGTCCATTGCTATTTATTTTATTTATTATTTTTTTTTATACTCTATTCTTACAAACTATAAACAATAATAAAAATAATGTGACTTCACTGGGAATACCCGTGCCGAGGACACTTAACAATATACTTTTTTGAAATGTTTTTACATTTGAGAATAAACAAAGAAGACTAACTTAATAAACAGAGATAATCAACAAAATATTCAGACTGTTTTAAAAACTTCGTATATTTGTATATCTTTATTATATAAATTATAAAAACGCACAATGAAAATAACAAAAACCTAACATAAGCTACGAGTATATACTTCTGGAGCAGTTGATTCAACATTGATTTGGGTGAATGAGTCAATCCATTTTACTTCTACCTAGCTTCACTTTCCATTTTTTTATAGCCTTTTTTAACATTTTCTCGCTACTAATTGTTTTAATAGATAGTCGAAGTAAGTTATAGATTTTGATTGAATAATACCCGAAATCCCTTTGTCCGAAAGTGGTTTTAGTTTGTATTTGTTTAAGTTGTCTTTGTGTTGAAGATTTAGTGATTATATTATTTGTATGTGGTGTATTATTGGGGTTATGTCTTTCATTTGAGTAAGAGTAGTACTACAAAGCAGCGTATTTTAATCATTTGATACATGAAAGCAAGATGACAAGTTTCACGTTCAATATCGTCTAGTTCAACCTAGAGAAAATCAGATTTCTAAATAATTCCACATCGACCTCATCTTTGACCAAAAAATGTTGCCAGTTGAAGTAAGGAATGAAAAAACAAGACGATTCAAAATATTTTTGACGAATTGGGTAAGAGAGACTATGGAAGAAAAAACTTCTGGTGCACTTACTGACACATCAATTTTAATCTCGCTTCACCTTTGATTTTTGTCAGACTTCGGGCCTAATTTCTCTCGTTTAATTTGCAAGTCAACTCCCCGTTAACGGCCCTTCCTGGTCACCGTTTTGCACACGTTACCAATTTGAGTCTCAACGTAGAGAAATGTGCCAATTTATCGGGTAGTTGCCTAATTCCGGGTACCCCAATCTAAACTGTAGAGAACTGGGGAAACATGTCTATCGGTAAAACATGGATCTTACCATTGCCCATTACGGTGCGGAGATTGACAGCCGTCACCCGCTCGATCGTGAAGTGTGCGACACTTACGTAAATATTTGAATAAATTATATATTAAGACACATTTGCGGAGTAATATTTTGTGTGTAATGGTCAGTGCGTTTGCCTACCATGCAAGAGGTGTCGGGATCGATTCCCACATGCTTGATATGAAATATTGATTTAAAAGGGTGTTTTCACACTAGAATATTTCATAGTTCCTGTACTGGTACCTGAAGCGTAAGACTGATATTTTTACCTTTGTGTAACAAAAATTATCAAGATACGCTGCGATTGGTGGACCAATGCAGTGCCCTATGCACCGTTAGGTGAGGAAAGGGAACAATGAAGAAAGAAGAAGAATAATAATTGAAACGCCCATCAGATCGTTAATATCTATATGACCCATACCTACATGCGCTAAGATTTTTCGCCGAGTTTCGACCAAATTGTGAAACGTAATGTTTTTTTATCATCGTGACGTCGTCAATTTCAACTGTAGCTTATTCAAGAAGAGAAAACATCAAATCTTGTTTTAACGTTAATAAATAATCATACGATGAATCTGTCTTTATAATAATGTTAACTTCACTTTCGTGCAACATAATATGTTATGCCCTGCTCAGAAACTCACCAGAGAAGAAATCCAGCCGGTTTACAAACATTTGGACATATTGAAAACATTGTTGGATAAAATCCTGCCTAAGTGAATCATTTACCTAGAAAAAAATTTACATATTCAAAATACTACCACTCAGAAATGTTTTTTTGTGTACTTAATTTCATCAGGTCCATTAGAATTATTATTATTTTATTGCTTGGTACGTAAATCATTAAATTTATTGATATTTAAAAGGAAAACTTTTGGGATTCTCGGAATAAAAACCATTTTCATGTTTTAAAGTTAAACAATATAAAAGGACGATACTTTAATTTGAAACCGAAGAAAAGAAAATTTTTATGCGTCACGAAAATCGGAACGTAGGAGCATTAAACTTATTACCCTTAAAATAATGATCGTATTAACTCGAGCATTTATCGCCGCCGTAAACCTGCATGCCAAAAATACTTTTCTTTAATGAGTTTTTAAATAATATATGAGCATGGTTGAACTCTTTTCTCGAAGAAAATTATACACTTCAATGTATATACGAGTATTAAAAATATTTCGAACGTCCAATTAGCTTTTTAAAAAGATGTTTCCGAATTCAAAGTTTAGAGATAATGAGAAAATAATAACTAAATGTAATGAAATATTTCAACGTGTACCCTTATCTTCGTCATGACACAGATTAAACTAACACTTAAAACCCACTACGCCCAAGTTGTTACACAAAAACGTAAAACCAACCTGCCGATTTGAAACCACTTGCTTCAAGAACGCAAGGGTTGTGCTTGTAAGGGTTTTGCACATAAGAGTTGTGCATATGAGGGTTACCTACTTAAAGCCAATGGTTGGATTCGGCATTATGTTTTTTTATTTTTGTGCAACAACATGGCGAAGGTGTAAATTGGGTTTATTTTAGTTATTTATTTATATTTTTCTCTTACAAACTATAATTGATAATTAAAATCATATGACCTCACCGGGGTTACCCGTGCCGAGGACATTTAACAATGTACTTTTTTTGAAATGTTTTTATATTTGAGAATAAACAAAGATGCCTAACTAAATAAACAGAGATGATCAACAAAATGTTCACAGTTTTAAAAACTAGGTATTTAGATCTATATTATTAATATTACAAAACGCACAATGAAAATAACAAAAACCTAACATAAGCTATACACTTGTGGAGCGGTTGATTCAAAATAGGTTTGGGTGAATAAGACAATCCATTTTACTTCTACCTAGCTTCATATCTATTTTTTTATAACCTTTTTAAACATTTTATCTTTGCTAATCGTTTTAATAGATAGTGGAAGTAGGTTATAGATTTTATTTCAAAAATACTCAAAATCTCTTTGTCCGAAGGTGGTATTGGTTTATTTTTGGTTGGGTTGTCTTTGCGTTGCATGTTAATTAAATTGGTGCCCTGAAGAAGAGACGGTTACGGCCTGAAACCGATACAAATATATAAGTTGGTAAGAGGTAATATATAAATATTTAATAACATTTAGTTTTTATCTTCTCATTATCTCTTAACTTGTTATTCGGAGACATCTTTCTTATAAACTAACTGGACATTCGAAATGTTTTTAAAGTATAAATTTTAAGGGTATGATTTTCTTCGGGAAATGAGTTGAACCATTCTCAAATATTATTCAAAAACTTTTACCCTAAGATGAATCTTGACATAAGTTGTGTCCGTTTTTTTTTTCCGAATGAAAAGAACAAGAGGACAGATTACAGCTTATTCAATCATGTATTTTCCTTTGTTATTTTACAACAAATTAGTCAATGATTTATGGACCTTATTCTCCTTGTTTGTGTTTTCGTTTATTTCTTCAATTGAACGCAAACAGAATGAGATGTCAAAAATGTTTACTTTCGTCTACTTGACATACCATTTCGAAGGCTTGAAGTCAAATAAAATAATTTGTTAAACGTCAAAGCAGACACAGTATGTGGTTGACCAGAAAATTTTCCATCGAATGACGTACAACCTTTACCATTTTGTTTTACTTTTGGTGCTCATTTTTCTTCTTCTTATCTTTGTTCTTCCCGATGGAGGTTGGAGCTGAAATGAACAAGGTCTGAGTGCTGCAATGAAACCAGTAACTCAAATTCTTTAGCCAAGAGATTCACCTTCTACCTACACTGCGTCTTCCTTTAATCTTTTCCGAGAGATACTAGTCAAATGTTTTATTTTTTGCTTCTCATTTCGTGCCTAAAGTTTTCTTTTATTTATGGTCTTGGTACCTTTTTATATTTTTTCATCCGTCGGAGGACGTCATCGTCATCGTTTCGGACTTTGTCCATTCAAGAGATTTTCAAAACCCTCCTGTAGCTCCACGTTTGAAAGCTTAAATTTTTTAAGTGGCTTGGGTGAACATCTACGCTTTGACACCGTAAAAAAGTACCGAAAAGACTAAATGCGCATTCGGAGGATTAAATTGAAGTTTTTTGATGCAAAGGAGGCGACGCGTCCTGAAAAGACAGTCTTGCGCCATCTCTATTTTGACTTTTGATCTTTTGTGCATCATTCAGCCAGCATCCTAAATATTTGTATTGATGGTCTCAATAACGTGCGTTCCAATTTTTAAAACTATTGGGAAATTTTGTGGTTTTTTCCGAATAATCATTAATAGCTGCAGGCTTTTTATACTATCTGCTAGAAGGGCAGTTTCTTCCGTAAATTGGGTGTTATTTATAATTTGTTCATTTATGCTAATGCCGTCGGCGTCGGTTGTTTCACTTAGTGCATCTCTAAAAATGGCTTCTGAGTACATATGAAAAATGAGAGGATAATGCATCCTTGCCGGACTTCACAACATAATATCCATATTCGATGTCAATTCATAATCCACTTTGAATGCAGGTTTTTAATACCATTTGATTGAAAATTGCACATTGATGCCATGCTCATTTTTAAATTTCTAAAAATGGACACAACTTATGTTAACTCCTAATATACCAGTTTCATTTTTGAAAATATCGATTTTTTTAACAGTATTGTAGATACATAATAAGGTGAAATGTTTTTTTAAGACAATAAACAGGCTTATGAAAGTCCTAACAGATTCGCATTATTGACTATATATTATATAATAACACTTAATCTAAACAAACAGGAGTGACAACACCGCTTGCTTCTTGAATGCTTGCCTTTGCTGTTAGAACACATTGACAGTACCGTTTAATGAGATTTTGTTCACTGTTCTGAGGATATTTGGCTGAGGGGAAAAGAATCCGATGTTGGGTTTATAATTTCCCACGGCAAAGACAGCATTAGTACGCAAGTTACGGTGAGGTACATTAAGGTTAACCTAAGCAAGAATATCATGAGCATCTACACAGATTGATATTAGTTTGTGCAAGAATGTCAAATCAGCCAAAATCTTCATGTCATTATAATATGGAAGTATTTGATCCAATTCTAAATATAAACGATTATAAAAATTTACGTTGCACCGATTCAATCCGCATTTTATACCATATTATAGAATTAAACTCAAGCAAGCTACGAACAAATGATTGACGCAATGTTATTGCAATTTTTAGGCTTTTGAATAGCTTAGATATTCGCAAAGTAAATCCTCATTCTTATTAATTAATTAACTATAAAACCATTAATTTTTTTCTTTAGACATAGAAAAATTTCAAGAGAAGTTCATTTGGGTGATTTAATATTTACTGTGTTACATTCACAACTAATTCTGGATATGAAAACCAAAAGAACTCAAATTGAATATGTCGTGTAATAAGAGCAAAATAAAAAGTGATTTTCCGAGCAAAAGTTTAACATATCGCACTCCCAGTTTTAGACTATGACAAGTCAAAAAACTGAGATTTTGAGTTAATAATGTAGAAGTATCGATAATATGATAAACTACCTGGTCAAAAACTATCACAAGTCTAAATGAACAGTTCTCAATTTAATAACACAAAATAAAGTCTTGAATTTTCTTAAATCATATTGTGTGATATCAAGACTAGGATATTTTGAGTTGCTATAGTCTTGAATCAGAAAACAACATTTTTATTAATTTTAGACTATTTCATTTTAAATTATCATAGTTTAAGAATAGACAAATGACTTTATTTTGAGTTTAGGTACCACATTAAATTTGCTAATTTTAAATAATTGTTTTTAATTTGCAATGCTTACATTGAGCTACCAGGAATAAGTGAACAAAAAAGACAGATCTTTTTAGCCTATGCAAGAAAAATTTGATTCCTAAAAATAATAATTTAAAAGTCGTTAATACCGCTCGAAGAGAAAGTCCATCGTCTTATGAAGAAAACGATGATTGAAATTATTCCAATTGATGAATTTGCACCTATAAACCTTTGTAATTTTGCAAGAGACTTTAAGAGTCCTTATTTTTTTTTTCAGTTACATTGATAAACTATTAAAATTTGTTGAGATTGATTCTATGTTTTTTTTTTTATTTTTATAGGTTATTTTGACCAAAAATAAAAAAAAATTGTTCAAAATTAATGTTAGTTTATTATCACCAATATTTTGAGTTTGTCCAAATTTTTGTAGACAAGGACTGAATTCAACTCCCTGAGGAGCTGTTTATATTATAATATTACAACAGAGATGAAGAACATTTAAGAGAAGGTAATATAGAAGTCTAGGCATCTACAGGGCTTATGACCTGTCAATGGCTAGTTTAAGTGGCCACTTTACACACTGTGTAACATGCACCATTTTCCCTATGTTTGAACATCCATATTTCTTCAATTCTTCCATTTGTTGATTTCAGTGAAGTTAAAGAGCTGAAACCTTTATTTCTGTGAAGAGATTCATTTGACTGAATTATTTTCCATACTAGGCAACGCCTGAAAACAATTTTCCAATTTTTAAACTTCTTCTTGGACCAGTTGGTTTCATTACAATATTTGAGTTTGTCCAAATGTTTGTAGACAAAAGACTGGATTTCACCCCCTCGGGAGTCATTAAGATTAAAAAATTACAACAGGGATAGAGAATACCTTAAATAAGGGAATATGGAAGTCTAGGCATTTAAAGGGCTTATGACCTGTCATTGGCTGGTTTAAGTGGCCCATATTTGAACAAACATCAACAGATGAAAGAATTTAAGGAATTAAGATGTTCAAATATGGTCAGAATGGTGAATTCATTGTTTATCATTTTTCAAAAACATTCCAACCGTTGTGTAGATTTGATTATTTACTCGTTTCATAGAGGTGCTATTATCTCATTTTTACTTTTCTATGGCTGCTTTCTGCATTACTACGTTCATATGTGGCCCAGGTCACGAATGCGGCTCAAGTGCGGGTACATCGTTTGGATATCGGAGTGGCCGGACAAGCACTTCTTAGTGGACAGAGGGTTCCTCTGCTGGCAGTTCTCCTGATAGATTTTGAGACAAGAGAGGCAGTAGTAAAACGCTCTGTGAGGAGAGGAGAGAATATGGAATACTTTGGTGTTGACCTGCGCCCTTCCGAGACAAGGTTTAGCGTACTTTATGATATTATGCGAGGCGTAACTCTCAATCAATGGCAAAATAGATGGAATATGGCATGTACGGGGAGATGGGCGTGGTCTTTTTTACCTTCCATCAGACATAGGATATGTAGTAAGTTCTTGGTGTTCGACCATCATACCGCACAAATGGTTTTGGGAATGTGGATCTAATGGCTAACAGCACGAGTTTTGCGCTATTTCGTCAGTTTTTCAGGACTAAAGTATCACGTTGGGAGCTCCTCATATACGCGAACGCCTAGATGTCTAAAATATGGTGGGTCATGCAATTGTTCCAGTGGAATGCTCATTCAGTTGGGACTGTGCTTTCTTCCGAGTGGAACGCACACGTTTTTTTGTTTTGTCCTCCCTTTACGGGGGTGGTATTTGGATCCTCTGCCTCTGACCACCCAGGGAGTCCTTCTTTATTCAAAACCGTTCTCTCATTTAAAATATCAGTGTTTTTACTTATGTTTGTTGTGTTTCTGTGGTTTTAAGAAATTGTTTTTATATATTTGGATACGTTTGTTTATGTTAATTGTGTAAACACATATTTTTGAATAAAAAATAGAGGTATTGAGGGGATCCTGAGGGGTGAGGACGACGTGTTGGCCTCTGTCCATACATCCTCCTTCCCTCTCTTTGATCTGCATAAAGTTTGTATTCTTTAGGAATAGTTGTAATAACTTTCCTCTATGCGCAGCTGACAGAGAGTCCCCCAGGACCCTATAACAGCAGCGGGTGGATGGTGGGCTTAAGGATCTCCCCTCAAAGTACATGGGAATGTTTTGCGTTTATCTTTTATTTATTAAACAAGTATATACCAATGTACGAATGAAACAAATTTTTTTTTATTTATACAAAAAAATAATAACGTAAATCTAGCTTTATTAGGCTGTTGTATTTGAAAAGTCGTTGTTTTTTAATTTGAGTCACAATGTCAATAAAAATCTTTGCCAACAAGCTACAAAAAGTGAGTTTGTGGTATCTAGCTTTTTTGTATTAATAATAATTTTATTTACTATTATACAATACTTAAAATATAAAAAAAAACAACCCTTTTTTGTTAAATTCTCCCATTTGTTGTTTTTTCCAGCAGGTTCTCCCATCTCCACTAAAATCAAAGTCAATATTGATAAAATCCTCAAAAGGCTGAATCCAGTACGTTTTTACAAAGTTTGCGCATAATTAGATAAAACGTAATTTAAAATATGTCAAGTTTTAAAAAAATCCCAAAGGTACTGAAATAAAACTCAACGTTTAATATTTAGTTTTATTTATAGTGACACTGAATTTATGAATTAATTGCAATGTCTATTGATTTAACAACAGTTGTCCATTTAGTTAGCGCACTTAATTAAAATTCATGATCACGGGGGTATTTGTGGTTGCGAGTCCCAAGGTAAGGAACGCTTTACCACTAGAAGTGGAAAACGAAAAGGGTAAAACCAACAAGAAAAAGGTTTAATTAATTAGTAACAAGCATATTTCTAATGATAAAATAAAACGTAAAACTGATTCTCAGATTCTCTTCTGCTTAGATTAGTTGAGTTGGCTTTTTACTTATTCTCAGTACATTTATGTTTTTTTTTTTGTTTTGTAGAACTTTTGTTTTGTAGAACATGCAGTGGAGTTTTGTTAGTTGGTGTATTTGATTATCAATACGGTTGTTCCGTGTTAGTTGTGCCGAGTGTGAGTACTAAATTTGATGAATTTTCTGCCTCTATGTTGATTTGGATTTGTGAAGAATGAAGTAATAAGAGAACGGACGCCGCAAACTATGTTATGGGACGAGGCCCTGACTTAGGAGGACGCAAAGGAGTTGGCATCCGATAGAAATGCATGGAGGCTTATTGTGGATACTATATGCTCCAACTTGGGAGATGAATTTCAATAAATATTTGCATTTAACCACTTATCTAGTTTTCCATGTCTACCGGTTTCGAGAGCTACCCGTCTCTTTGTCAGGATACTAAGAACTTTAATATGCAAATGCACAAATCCCACTTTACACATTCATCACAAAAATTGCACAATAACCTAAGTGCTGATAGGACATGCTATTAGAATCTAACACCCAATACCTCTAACCGGAATGTCACAAATTGCGAAAACGAAAAAACGTTATTTTATCCCAGTGCGCCGCCGCGCATATGTAAAACCTGCACGGCGCGGCGCGGCGTTCGTAGATATAACCTATCCAAAATTTATAAATATCTCTATAGAAGACATTAACGATTTCCGTGGTTTTAAATAACTATCATCCATCTTACTGGGGTCGTATCCCAGATCAGTAATAAGCTAATTAAAGCTAAAACTGGAAGAAATCATTAAAAAAATGAATCTTTGAAATACGTGTTGTGTACAACTACGCCAACGTTCAATATAATAAAAGGAAAATATCACATACTACGAATACGCTCAATTGTGGAATTATCTACCCACTAATGTTAGGGACGCCCCTTCTTTATTTACATTAAAGTCAAGATTGAAATGTCACTATCTAAATATTTTAATTGTTCCTTTTTCCTTTTTCTTTCCTTCCCATCCCCTCTCCTCTCTTCATAGTATGGTGCTAATTTTTTTCAGTATATTTTTATTTTTGTCAATTTTTGCTTTTAACTTTTGTATAAAATTGTAAGATTCAATATGTCCATGTATTTATAATTTTCTCAAACTGAACGGTTTGGGTAGGTAGGAGGAAATTGCCTTAAGGCAATATGCCCGCCCTTATATGTATATGTTAATAAAGTGTCAAATAAATAAATACCGATAAAGACAAGTGAAATGAATTTGGAATAATTAATTGTGTTTTCAAAATCAATGTGGATATCGTGGAGAAATTGGAAACGTGAAAAAAAAAGGGGTTTTAATAAAAATAATTTGCTAGAAAAATGCAACGTGTTTGGCCTTGGTTGTTGTGACGTCAAGATTTGTGATATTGTTCAAAACAAATTTCAATAGCCAGGAACAAATGAACATGAAGCGTATTAGGGGCATGGCTAAAATAATGGCCATTTTAGTGGGAATTCAAAATTACAAATTTAAAAGTATTTTTATGCTACTAGATATTAGAAAAAATATTTTTTTCTTGACTGAAAGCTGATATTTTCCTATTATGGTACAGATTATTATAAGCAGAAGTCTTTTTATAAAACGATCATTATTTATTGTCACATTAATGTAAATTTCTGTCAGAAGTGTTCATTTATTATAAGACTGACTTATTCGTTATTGTTTACAAGAGCCGCGAAACCCGAAATGAAGGTAATTTTGTAACCAAAGAGGAATTCGAGTGATTCCGTTTCCAACGAAACACGTGAAAATAATGTGCAAAGTATTACAGATTGACAGCGAAAGAAAATAATCTATCATCGTCAAAAACAAAATCTGATTATTAGTCCATATAACGATTCAATCAACCTAATGCTTCCTTCAGAAGTTTCCAAATAGCTCAATTTAAGCGAGTGAAAAGTTTGCGCATTAGACATGAACTTATTTCATTATCAGTTCGGCGGAATTTTGAAAAGCCACCGTTTGATCATTTTATTTCGTGACAAAAGTAGATTAATTAAATAAACAATTCACCGTTCCTATCAAAATGTAAGCAATATTAAATGTTAACTTCAGTAAAAAGGTAGAATACTCGGAGTGAGAGTGAACAATAACATTTATAACGAATTAGTTTTTAAATGATCGAATTTATCGATGCCATATGGTTTAGTTGGCTATTTTTCTACTGCGGTCTAGGTATGTTTTATTACAAAATGTCTATTTCTTCTATCCAAACAATAAAATACAAGTGTTATTCATATCTTTATTTTATGTTTCAAAACGCTTTAAACAGAATATTTGTATTTTTAATGCAAAAGAAATAACAACATTTGTAGAAATATTGTTGTTTCATTGGCCTTGTGGTGTAGTGGTCAGCGCATTTACGTAACATAGTTGACATTTTTTTTTTTTTAGTGTGTTTTTAAACGAGAATATTTCATAGTCCCTTGACTTGCACCTAGGCTAATATTCTGAATGGAATTACGCGCGAAGAAATCGCTCTGTTAGAGTGTATTTAGTACGTAAATACTCGTTCAAAATTCGTTACGTCAAACTTAGTCATCAAAGGTTCGAGAGTTTCAAATACCTCAGATATATTGTAACGGAAAATGGTAGCTTTCAAAAAGAAATAGAAGTGCGGCGAAGAATAGCAGGCGCCACGTTTAACATAGTAAAGGCTGCCTGGAGATCGGATAGTTACTTGGTGAAAACCAAATGCCGCCTTTATAACGCCTGCATAATACCGATTCTCCTTTATGGATGCGAATCGTGAAACTTCACTAGGGCCCAAAACAGCTACTGTGTTTTTAGAATAGATGTCTAAGAATAATCTTGGGTGTGCGGTGGTTTGACTTTGTGCGGAATGAAGTAATAAGAGAACAGACGCAGCAAACTCCGGTGACAACTGTCACTAAGCAAAGGCGGTGCGGTTGGCTTCTCCATGTACTGCGGATGACTCCTAAGAGCCTTATCCACGCTTGCCTACTTTACGGGGCATCAGGGTCTCCACGTTCCGGACGTCCACTGCTGACTGTTTGTCGTCCGTTCATGTCAGAAGTACATGACGCGAACCTGAATTGGGAGGATGCACAGGAGCTGACAGCCGAAAGAGATGTCTGAAGGATCTTCGTGGACACCATATGCTTCAACAAGGGAGCGGATATGGAATGAAGATGAACAAAAAAAAAAAAAATAGTGATAAAAAACAAACGGTTTAAATTTTGATTGAAAAAACACTTGTTTAGGTTTCTGGTTTTTTTTCGCACACAGAACTTTATTTTTCTTACCCATGTCTACGAAGAACACAGTCTCCCCGGACACTGGTGATTTTCACCGTACCTATTGTTAATGGTTCCTTGACTGGATCTGAAGCGTAAGATTTTACGTATTAAATGACCTAAAGCTGCAGTTAGAAATTATGATTTACAAGAGACATTATAATACTTAATTTTTATATGTTTTAATTGCAAATGTATTGTTTATTTATGGTTATAAAGGATTTTATTAAAATAAAAATAATAATATTATGACGATTTTAGTAAAAAACGAGTTATAATTATTTAGAATTCTGTGAAAAAATGCATTCTTATTATTGTTCGTGCTTGAAATTCCAACATGAAACAATTGTTGCAGCCGAGTTGTACGTTGAGGGGTACACATTTTATTTTATTAAACGGTTGAGGGCAATCTTTGTTGGTAGTGCATATTTTGTAAAAGAAGACGGTATCATCGAGGATTTTTCTAGATTGTAAAGTATTGGTTGTGTCATGGATTGCAGCTTCTTAATAGTTATTGATAAGTAAATATGGACGGTAGTTTAGGTGAATTTTTTTTTTTGAATTCCCTCAATTCTTAAAATAACTATAAAAGTCTTAAAACAAAATGGCAATAAACGGAAATTTCAACTGCTCGGAATATTTTTGCTAAATTTATCAAGTCGGTGGTTCAGGTATGTGATAAAAGTGTTTCTAATCAATAAATGTTTTTGTACTATAAATGAATATTTGGAAGATGTAATAGAAAAAACGAAAATGTTTTAAATATAATTCATGTAAACAAAAGACACCATAATCTTGTATAATGTTTTTACTGTTTGTGTTTTACTAAGCTTTTTCAATTATTTGTCTTTTATGTTATTTTTTATTTTTTTTAGTTTTAAAATTAATTTTCATTATTTTTTTATTAAGGTTTGGTTAGACTTTACAAAATTGCAAGTGACAATAAGTCCTCAAGACAAAAAAAAATAATATTTGAAATCGGTTAGTACATATTATAAGGTGAAGTAATATTTTTTTCAGTCAGGTAATATTTGTAGTGTTCAAGTTTATTGTACAATATTTTTGACTGTCTTGCATTAACTTGTCTTTGTTTTTTTTAAAGTATACATTTTTGTGTATGTCAGTATTTTTGGTAACCGTTATGTCATTGTCTTATTAGTTTATCCGACGTAATTTAATGTACAATTTATACCGACTCAATTTTCATCAAGTACCGATATTCAGTCAAATTAGCAATTTCATTCGCATAGTTCAATCTAAAGGGTCAATTAAAATAAAATTTATAAAGGTATCATACTGAATTTTGCAATAAACAGCCTGAAAAATAAAGTACCCTGACTGGATGAAATGAGAATTGAATAGATCAAATACTTTAAAGCGGAAACCATGGAACGCGTGCTAAAACTAATGATTGTGCGAGTATGTGTAATACGCATGTGACTGCACTCCTTAAACCAGGAAAGGAACCCAACGACCCGAAGAAATACAGACCTTTACATATCTCTTGTATACCAACTGAGCGAAATCTTCGAACGGTTAAAGCCCGTTTTACATTGGTCAGTAAATGGTACAAGATCTTGTTTAGAATTTGGTCCAATAAATAAAAAGTAAAATATTTAAAAAAATAAAATCTTTGCATTCTTATGATTTACCCAAATATTTCTATTTTGGTAGCCATTTTCAACGAGTTGTAAACAACTCACTATTGGAAAAATGGAAATCAAGTTTATTTATTTATTTGGGATTTTTACAGCTTTAACATTAAACTATAAGTAGAAATATATTAACAATACTAGAGCCAATTTAAAAAAACCACTGTTAATCTAATAAAACATAATGTATAAGAGAAAGAGTTTACGTAATTGTATGTGTATGACGTTTGTATTCATGTGTGAGCAAAGTTGAGGTTAAGTGGAGTGCGACCCTCGGATCTTTCATTCATAAGTCCACGGGACCACGACCCGGTTATCGTGACATAAATAAACAAATCGGATGAAATATGTGGTCAGATTCCAAATTTCAAAAACATAAAACAATTTCTATTTTTCAAACAATATTTGAGCCAATATCTGCCCGCGCATCGCACTATTTTATTGTTGACTGTCATCTGTCAACTTCAATTTTCAAGGCTAACTGAAATATAATTTCTTTTCGACCGGCATATTATGCCTCTTGAAATTTAGGCTAAAAACTATATTGGTGTTCATATATCAAGACAAAGCATTCAAATAAAATATTTTCCAATGATTTTGAAGATGAAAGTGATATTGAAGTGGAAATTTATTAAAATAAAAAAAATCTACCTTTATTCTTAAATTCAATGTTTAATTATGCCATCAATTATTTTTATGTTTATTATTTTATACGTATACAGTTATGTCTGTACTCTTCTTATTTGATTATTAATTAAAACTAATGTCTGAGCACCCGATGACAAACTATTATTGAATAGTTTATCGCGACAAAATATATCTTAATACTTTGTTTTCTTTATAATGTATCAATATTGTAATAATATGTTTATTTTATTAAATAAAGACTCCATAAAAAAAAATATAATCGTTAAGAAAAAATTAAAGTAGTTTAGATCAAATCTTTTTTTGGCATTGAGTTTCTTGTCATTTTTTATGAAGAACATTTTAGGTAGACTGCAGACTTCAGATACTGCAAAAGCTGCTAGGAGTAAATTTTCACAATCCATGTTGATTTAGAAGCCTTTTGTTGGTTGTTGATTGCAAAAAAAATAATTTTTCGTAGTTGTCAGTAACGGCGTCTTCACTAAATTGCTCGGTTTGCGAACTTCACTGTCAAATGTCAAACAGTCCGTAGTATGTAAAGTCGTCGAACACTACGAACTGCGCATGCTTACGTCTGACAGGGGTCATGCGACCAGCGTGGAATGTGGATCTTATGGCTAACCGTACGAGTTTTGCACTCTTCCATAAGTTTGTCCGAACTTGGGTATCGCGTTGGGAGCTCCTCAGATGCGCGGACGCCTAGGTGGGTAAAATATGGCGGGACAGGCAACCGTTCTTGTAAGATGCTCATTCAGTTAGGACTGTGCTTTCTTCCAGCCGGAACGCACAGGTTTTTTTGTTCTGTCCCCCCCTTACGGGGGTTAGTATTCGGATCCTCTGCCTCTGACTACCCAGGGAGTCTTTGGTGAGGAAGACGTGTTGGCCTCTATCCTCCTCCCCCCACCCCTTAATCTGCATAGAATTTGTATTCCTTAGGAATATTTATAAAAACTTTCCTCTATGCGCAGCTGACAGAGAGTCCCCCAGGACTCTATAACAGCTGCGGGTGGATGGTGGGTTTAAATCAGGATGGAAGGCGATATCTGTCGCTGCACATTAGAGTGGCAAGATTTGACATCATCGGAAGATCTCTCCAAGCCACCCGCAAAGCGTTCATAGCGCTTGAACCAAATGCGAGGAAAATGGGACTCTTCATTTATGAGGACATAACAAAATTGATGATTGCCTCCTAAAACCTCGGAATAATCCCTCACACCTTCACAGCGGGAAAAAACAAATTTGAGGTGATCAAGTTCTTTACATACGAAGGTTCCACAGTCACCCGTAATAACAGTACACATGAAGAAATCAGAATGAGAATAATGGCTGCCAACCGTTGCTACTACGTGCTTCAAAAACAATTACTGTCCAAACTAGTACAAAAAAATACTAAAATAATACTGTACAAAACTCTGATTTAACCAATCCTGACATATGACTCCAAAACCTTTATGGTTATGACAAATAATAATTAGGGAACTATTGTAACTTTCGGAAGAACAATCCTCAGAGTAATCTATGGCCCTGTGACAGAAATCAACCATTGCCTTCGTCATTACTATAGAGAGCTAAACGATATCTACCGAGCGCCCGATGTGATCAACTTCATCAAGGTGAGACGCTTGAGGTGGGCTGGTCATATAATTAGAATGGACGACAAAAACACCATACAACGCCTTACTCTCTCTGTGCCACAAGGACGACAAATACCAGGGAGGCCCAAAATGCGATAAATCGACTGCATCAGCGCAGATATGACAATGTTGGAAGTGAGGAACTGGAGAGAAATGGTAGCAAACCGGCAAGAGTGGAGGAGACTCCTGGATTCAGCCATGACCCATCCAGGGCGGTCGAGCTTGTGATGATGATGAAGGTCTGAAGTCCAGCCCTGATAGCTAAGTTTCATGATTTTATTTTCTTTATATCCAAATAAAATAAAAAACATGGTATTATTTACTTTCCGTAGTGTATCTACTTTCTTATTTGTTTATTATAACATGCTAATTGAGAATAAGGGAAAAAAATAAATAACGAATTGCTTTGGTGTTTTGCCTTTTCTAACTTTATCAAATGTTTCATTTTCCAAAAAGATATTTATAATCTCTTTATGTCTAGATCTTAGATAAAAAAAGGATTAGAAATTAGACATTACTACATTTAACCTTTGGTATTTTGTGAAAAAAGGCTAAAATATTTTTTTCGTTCGTCATTTTACTAACTGCGCCTTAGAGACAGATTATGCTTTCGATTTTTATATATTTTTTTTTCAAATTAATTCATGATTTTTAAATCCACCATATTCGTTAAAAACAAAACAATGTAATAAACCCGGTCATCTTTTCAAATATGAAATTGGTATAAGCTAAATAGATTGTTTTGGGGCCGTTCAAGAAATAAAACAAGTCAATTGTAAAAAGGAAAATCTGATCGGATTACTAATTCTCAATATTATTAATCGCATTTAATAAGGATTAAACTGACGAGACGTTATAATTGTGTTTCTGTATCCGTTATCATATATAAACATTACTATTTTTTTTACGAAGTACAAAAATAAATAATATATCTTAATATAATTAAACGTTCATATGTAAATATTTTTTTATCTCTGGTGCTTTAAAATTCACAATTATGAGTAATATGAGAATTTATTGAGCACGCTTAAGAGCAATAGTGACATTTGGCGTTGAAGCAAAAGCAGACACAGTCAGAACCAAGCAAGTATTAAAGACTTGCAAGAAAAAAACACTGAGGATGATAGCAAGCAAGCAAACTCTGAGAAATCACACCAAAATAAGAGATATATAATGCGATAAATGAAAACATCTTATAATGGAGGAGACAACAGAGGAGAGACGTACGATCATGTCCAAATAATGGACATCGCATCAGCCTCGCCGGACTGGTCCTCGTGAAAGACCTTCCAAAAGATGGAAGGGCAGCTGGGAATTCACCTTACGGGAGAGGAGCAACCCTTTAGATAACTTACTACATAAGTATATAGCAAGGAAGAACAAGAAGAACAATAAATATGTAAAAAAAAAACAGCAAAGCTGGATATTGTCGGTGATACTAAAAACGTAACTGTAACCAGAAACAAACATCTATATCGGTTGATACAATGTCATTGGAAAGCGTCTGGATTTTAAAACAATGTATTGTTTTTGAAATTATTTTTGTATATACCTTGTGATTAAAAAATAAACGGGAATTTGTCAAAAAAATGCAAAATTTTAATATTCATTTTTTTTTTACCTATCCACTTTAAAATACTCGCCATTTGCGACGGTGCATTGATGCCAACGCTTAATCAAATTGTCCATGCACTTTTCATAGGCCAGCAAAAGTATGGGCTTTAGCTCTCGCAGGGAATCCTCTTTTATGGCATCAATCGACTCAAAGCGCGTTCCTCTTAATAGCAATTTTAGTCTTGGGAAAAGAAAAAAGTCAGACAATGCCTAGTCTGGAGAATACGGTGTTTTACTGATGAGATTAGTAGAATTTTTGTCCAAAAACTCCGAAACAATCACCGTTGTATGAGACGGCGTTTTATCTTAGTGTAAAATCCACGCAAATTGTCCTTCCTCACTTCTTCAGTGTTTTTGAGAAGACGGAGGCAGTGACGCGTTTCAAACCCAAACTCTCTCAATGATGAGATGCTCAATAACACAAGCTCTTGAATTGGTACTCATTGATTTTTTAAAACGATTTGCATTGCCGATTCGATGTTTTCTTTGGAATTGACGTTGCTGAACGTCCAGTATGTTTATCATTATCTAAGCATTCATGAACGTTTTTAAACCTCTTGTACCATTTCAAAGGTTTCATACAACATTTTCAATGATTTTGTATTCAAAATTTCTTTAGAAACTCAAAATTTGAGGCACGCTCGTTGTGCCAACTTTTTATCTATTGTAAAAATTGCCACACAGCAATTTTCAACTTACTCAAACAGACGCTGGCATAATACTGAGCATGCGATTGCCATCAAACTTTGACAGATTGTCAAAAACTGTGCACCTGAAGCATTTCAAATTTTAAATTCCCGTTAATTTTTTATCACATGGTATATACATTGTTTATTTAGCCGTTCAAATTTTATTTGGACAACTATCATACATAAATACATTGTATTACAAAACAGTCTTGGAGAAAACTGAATAAGAAAACATAGATTTTTAGGCATTTACATGGCCTGCAAACCGTTGCTGGCCAGATTATAATATCAAATAATACTATTCTGCATATATTATTTTATTTGAACATCCATATTTGTTTAATTTTTTACTAAAAATGATGAAAAATATAATAGTAAATGTGACACATGTGTGAATGATCACTTAAACCAGCCAAAAACAGGTCATTAGTCTTTTAAATACTTAGATATTCTCGCGTATTCCCTTCTAAAAATATTCTTCATTTATGTTTTTGAAAAATGAGTTTCGATAAATTGCCTAAGAGGTGAAAATAATTATCCACAAGTATTCGGACATACGTACTCAAAACAGTTGTATTAAGTAGATGCGTATTGGCTAAGAAATAAATGTGTACAAAATATGGATAGTAAAAAGTATCGTGATTGATTGCAAGGGAAATTCCACGAGAACTAGAACAACTCAACTGTGTGGTCGCTAACCCAGCAGTAGTAAAATAAAAATTTACTATGGAAGTAGAAGAGTGAAATTCGAAAAACCCCATAACTAAAAAACAGTTTTTAATAAAAGTGCAAAGCCTTTTTACTAAGGCTGTAGTCTGATAAAAAGTTAGAAAATCATACGATTTAGCCATTTTAAAACGCTGTTTTTCCTTTAAAAAAAACAAAACATGTATTAGATGATATAAACAAACATTTCCAAAAAATATAATCGTAGTTTTATATAACTCAAACATTTTTTTTATTTATTAAATTGAAAAACATATTATACATAATTTTATATAATATTCCTAAGGAGTTTTTAAAAAAGAAACTCATTAAGGGACATGCAGATAACAATATTTATTTAAAGACGTTTTTATATTTTTAACTATAACATTATTTACATTTTTTTTTTTTTGCACCACAACAGGCCAGGAGGCCTAATTACAGTGGTGAATTACATCACAGAGCACCCAGGCTTGAGAAAAATCACATTTTTAATTTTTGTGTTCTCACCGTGAATCGAACCCGGAACCTTCCGTGCGTGAGTCAAGCGTCTTGACCACTACATCACGGAGGCCGCCAATGAAAATTCTGATACACTACAAATCAAAAGGGTATGAAAAATATTTAAAAATAACAAAATAAACATAATAAAATAAAATAAATTCAAAATGATATGTACATTATACAGTCTGGAAAAGAAAAATTAAAAAATATAAAAAGTTAAAAAAATTACACGTATGTATATTTACAAACTGAACTAGTACGAGAGTGCAAATGTTAAAAATTACTAGAACAAAAAAGTTTTTTTTAAATGAACAAAATATGCGCACCCAATACAGGTTAAAAAAATATCAAAAACATATTAAAATTACGTATACATAATACAAGCTAAAACTTATCGACGCGGATTGGGCCAAACGGAACAAAAGAAGAACAAACGTATTAAATTTTATATATTCTTTTGTATTTTTCGTTGTTTCTGAGTAAAATTATGATTTCTATAATCAATTTTTAAAAAAAACATGAAGAATATCTTTTTACGTTCACGTCCTTTTTTATGGAAAAATGTTTTTTATTTTTATGATAATATTTTGTTGAGTAAATATTTCATTTCTGCATTATTTTTTTAGCAAAATATGAAAGCCATTTGACTTTCAATTAGAACATGAATATTTTGTTATGAACGTACCCAAAAAAAAAAAAATACAACAAAAAATAAATAAATGCCTGATTTTTTTTTTGTATTATGCGATTTTAAAAAACAGCGTTTTAAAATGATTAAGTCGTATGATTTCCTTAATTTTGTCAGACTGCATAGTTACACAATTACTATTGAAAAACAATTTGAAAATTCATAAATAAAAATTATTTGAATTGTCGGTACTTGATTTTAAAATATAAACAGCGTGTTTTGATTTTCTTACGAGACATTTCTGTTTATGTTTTTCTTAAAAATAACTTACAGTAAAAGTATACCAATTTTTGTAATAGCTGGTGAATAAGTACGTAATATTAAACGCCCAACTACACTGATGAAAATTACTTACGAGTAGAGTTTCAAAATAATCCGTCCGCATATGTCTGTTTTGCAAAAACTTTTTATGGGTATATCACACCCCACCTCAGCACTGCTGGGTTAAGGAAGCGACACAGAATAGGGCATTTTATGGTTTGGGCGGTGGTGACCGGAAACGATCGCTCTCCTCTCGATTTATTGACTGGGGCGTGAAAAATAAGAGAGGTAATTCAGATTACTGCATAGAGTGCCTGGATCTCTTCGAGTAAAATGGATATTAGTTTTTATGAAAGTTTACAGTGGTTTATTTCCCATTGATTCTAATGAAATTTAGGTGAGAAAACAAAAATACATGGAACTCTTGCATTTTGAGATAGCTCAAGTGAAACTGTACCAACTGGCAAATACATTACCACGTAAAAGATGTCATTTACAAGTCGAGATGACTCGTCCGTGAAATCATCCCACATCCACTATCAAAAGTCTCTCTACAGTAATTTCTTTTAAATTGCGTCTGAAATACTCTGTATGCAAAAGGTTCACTACAGTAACTATAGATATGGTGAAATTGAGTTATTTATATGTCAAAATGTAATTTTTCGTCCTCTATTATGTAGTCAATTGCAATAACTTCTAATTTCTATAAAAACAAACACAATTTATTTATTTTTTCTTTATTTTCATTTATTTATTTTTTGTTACATTGAAAACATTACAAAGTTTCAAATAAATTCTCAACATATAACAAAATATACGTATCAGATTTATTAAATAGAAAAGAGAAAAAAAAGGCATGTAAAATTAACATACATATAACATTTTGGAAATTGACCTCCTAAGATAAATCTTACTGCCATAAAATATATCGACATCCAGGGCGATACAATTGAATAACACAATTATTCTACCTACCGGCATAACCATTGGCAGGTTGGTTCTGCATCGTGGTAGGTAGAACAACCTGTGCTGCCTTTGTCGAATGAAATGAAGTATATAAGAATGTCAGAATATCGGAATAATGTATGCGACCACCAATGAGTTGAAAAAAGTTAACACCCAAATGGATATCCCTTCTCCCCAAATATGATTGGTAGCCCACCATTTCTAGTAAGAAGTCAGTTGGGAAAAGCCACGGGTAAAATCCATACTTCCTGAGATACAGATAAAGCAGAATTTTTTTCTGTACCTTCTTTAACTTTAAGGAAACGTGGTTTCATTTAGCGACCATATGATGGAACCAAATTCCAAGCGACTTCTTACCAAGGAATTATACAATATTTTCAAAACCTGAATATTTGAAAAAATCTTGGCATATCTAAGAACAAATCCAAGTATTTTAAGGAAGTTACTGCAAAATGATATTATATGTTGATTAAATGATAACTTAGCGTCAAACAGCACCCCGAGATCCCTGAACGTCGACGCTCATTCAAGCTTTACTCCATCTATAATATAACGGAAATAAATTGTTTTGGACGCTCTTGTGTACGACATGACAAAACATTTTGAGACATTGAAAAACAGTTTATTTCGTTTACTATATCGTATAATATTTTGAATGTCGCACTGAAGTTTCAAACAGTCAAAAAGAGTTTGTATTTCACAGAAAATTTTCAAGTCGTTAGCAAATAATAAAAATGTAGAAAATATTATTTCAAAGCTAATGTCATTTATAAATATTGTGAACAACATTGGTCCTGAATGAGACCCCTAAGGCAATCCCAAGGAGATGTAAAAAGCTGCAGATTGACAGAGTCTATATGACACATATCTTTCGCTTTCGATCTTTAAGATCCACACAAAATTATATACTATAGAGGTCAGGGACAGTAGAAATCACGCAGTACTCCAAAGATATAAAAAATGTGTAATTTTGTAATGTATATCAATGTTTATTAGAAAACTACAAAATACAAAATTTTTAAAGTTTTAAAAATAACTATTTTGTCTCTCCTTAAAATTTGTGTTTTAAGAGATACTAAAGTTTATCTCTCGCATACAGCCTTCCAAGATGTTATAAAAAATCCCTTTATAATCCTTTTTTATTTCCTCTTTGCTATTAAAGACAAGTATTGAATTATAAATTCATATATAAATATTATTTTTAGATCTATTTTACTATCGGTGACATTATATAAAGTGATCACTTAAAGAGATATTTGGAGTAGCCATCGAGTCAAAAACATTAATTTTATTTCTCGTTTTGCTTGGACTCGATTAGAAATCTTGTTAGAAATAGTTTTCAAAATGAAATATTTGAAAAAATCTTAAGAAAGAAAACGTTTATTAAAAAAAAAAGAGTTTTCATTGAACGATGCTCAAATAACCACTAAATGTGAGTAGGTACTGAAGCAATTCCTATATATTTTTTTGTAGAAGTGTCCTGGGTAAGTACATCTTATATTAAAGATTGTCCAATAAAATAGTCTTAAAGATTTAGGACTGCGGGTGCCCAGTTAATGTCAGCTCTTCTTAAAATCAACGTATTGAGTAATAGGTTCGGCTTTGATTGAAGCGTTCAAAGTTTACAAAAAAAAAGTGATTATAAATAGTAGCTTCCCCAAACACTGAAATATTACGGTGTGGGGTTTTTGAGGCGCAGAAAAGAATGCGGTTATGTGTTTTGACGCTGCCCGGTTGAGTTAATATCAAAATTAGCGCCTCGGTATTCGAAAAAATAATATTTGTGTGAAAACTGACCAGCTAATTTTTTATCTTAACTCAACAGGACAACGTCACAACTCACTACCGCATCATTTCACATAGGTACTCTGCAAGGCGAGTTTTATCGATCGAAATTAATGAAATATTTATAAAGTATTCATGCGTTTGTTTGATTCTCTTTAAGAAAAAGGACTTAATTTAAAAAAAAAAATTATAATTTAATCTTTATTTAAAAATGCATTAAGTACCAAAATAATAGTATTAGTTAAAAAAAGAAACAACAATGGATACCAATAAATCAAAAATAAAAAAGTAATAATGATTTCGGTTCGGCTGATTATGTATCTCGCGAATGGGTTAGGACGTTACAAGTACAAAAATCACTAAGCTTTAAGATTTTTCCTAATGGTAGTGTACCAGTACACGTTGATTTAAACAAAATTAATCAACATCAACAAAAACTTAATTATAAAAATGAAGCGTTCTCAGGATGAATGCATTTTTTTCATCGCTCGAACCGGACGTCTCAACATAAAATAGTTGTGCGATCTAACAACTCGTTGAGAAACTCGAAATAAAGTTCTTTTGGAAAAAAAGAAGTTTGGGGCAATCCAGAACACTATTTACTATTTTGTGAAGAAATAGTGCGGCAGTGATAACTTTTTTTAATTCGCAGGTGTCAAGTTTGTGATATGATGCAACTTAAGTCAAACATACTGTAAACATTATGAAATAAATTATAAATCAAAATCTGTGTCTCAGTGTCGCAATGGAAAATAAAGTGATCTCAAGGTATTTCAGTATAAAACATGAAAGTGAAATTTCTGTTAACCCTATTGGGGAGTATTAACAAACGTGCTTAACGCGTGTAGAGAAAAATGTTAACACAGAGTTTTAAGTTTTATCTTTAAGTAAAAATAGAAACACTTATTGTGAACCAAAATCCAACAATCTATCCCCTCTGAAATAAAAAAAGTGTTCGGAAAGGTTGTGCTGTAACCCACCCTTGTCTTTTTGTACATTATCTTTTATCCGAAAAATAAAGAAAAAAGTCACTCGAAAGAGCAGAACTCGAATTTTTTTACACTTCGTACTTTTTGCAAGAAAAGTTTTTGTCCCAACAGAAACATATCGTGTCGTATTGTACTCGTTATTTTGATAAACTCGAGAAGGAGATAAAATACTGTCAACATGAATACTCTAAAATTACGTAAGGACCCGCATAGAAAATGATAACAAAGGTTTCATAATATCTCTATTTCGCCACAAAGGATTATTTCTTATTCAGACTTTTTGATCCTTAAATCACTCGTAGACAAAACCGCATACCAATGCGGTGTGAAAAAATTGTTCAGTATACGAGTAAGTTAATTGAATTAGATTTTTATACTATTAAAAAAACCATGTTATTTTTTACAGCAATTGAAATTGAACAAAATAAACGACTCCCATTTGTTTATTGCAACAGAGAAGGGAAAACTTTTTTGAGAAGGGAATATGAGAAAAGTAGATGTTTAAATAGCAGAATGGTAAATATTACACAATGTGTAAAATGAACACTTTAACCAGCCAATTACGGGTCACAAGTCTAGACTTACATATATTACTCTAAAAATTGTATTATTTTTTCCAAACCACGCGATCTCGGATATGGCCGCAATTGGGAGATAGCGGGTTTTGTAAGAATACATTTTGGTATTAATATCTCTCATGGGAGTGAAACTCAACCTGTATACAAACATTTGGACATACTCAAAGCATTGTCGATTCCCCTTTGAATAATAATTTGAATTAATATCTACAATATCAATGAGTTCAGAACTTTTAAAATTGAAAAACGATACAACAATCAACTCAGTTAAACATATGAATCAGGAATAAAATCATATATCACATCAGCTATCTGTAACATTTTTTCTTCTCCATTAGAATTTGTTCTGGAAATATGAATTTATACAGTGGGGGGCTATGAATCCACTAATGCAGCGCCGATGAACTTTGCTCCACGAAATATGGACGCAACGTTACGATATTAGAGTGTTGTATACGAAAGTAGTTTCAAAGATGCTTAATTTATTCATTTATATTTTTATGCTTCATCTAAAAACATTAACATTTTGTTTTTATAAACAAATGTAATAAAACGTTTACAGGCGACAAATTGCGTGCGTAATTTCATACTTCTTTTGTGTTATCTTTATTTTGCTATGTTTAATATTTAGGCATTAAACTCGCGTATAAAATAAAAGTGAATAATATTTGTACGGAAGGCATAATGCGTGCATGATAAAATCTTTTTCTCGTGTTTTAGCTGTTTCTATGCGTATTGGATTATTCATTATAAACACATAACGGTAATTATTATTTATTTATTTATGCTTTATTAAGTTCATTCAACAATGTTTTGAGTATGTCCAAATGCTTACAGACTGGCTGGATTTTCTCCCTAAGGAGTTGTTCATATTTAAATTTCAAATCAACAGAGAGCGAAAGCATTTTTGAGAAGAAAATAAGAGAGTCTAGGCATTTACAGGGCTTATAACCTGTCATTGGCTGGTTTAAGTGGCCACTTCACGCAATGTGTAACATTCACTATTGTGCATATGTTTGAACATCCACATTTCCTCAACTCTTCCATCTGTTGGCTTTTGTGAAGTGTGACTGGTCATAAACCCTGTAAATGTCTAGACTCCCATATTCCCTTAGCAAAAATGTTTTCCCTCTCTGTTGCAACAAATTAAAATTTATTAAGTTAGTTCATACATCTTAAGAACATTTATTTTTGTTTATTCATGTTATTTATTCATTTACGTTTATTTTTGACAATTCAATACAGTTATACAGAAATTTTGAATTATTTATACAAAAGTCCTGAACTGCATATAAAGTTCGTCAGCAGGTTCAATACATATTTTAGTCTTATGAAATTTTAACGTAATATCTTTTACAAATACATTTTTCCACATACTTTAAGTCTATATAGTATACCAACAGGTATGGCAATGAAATATTTGAACCATGCATAACTAGAAAATCGAAATTGCCATGCGTAAATATGTAAGTCAACTACCTTTAAGATAAATGTTTTTTTTAAAATATTTTATTTATTCATACAAATATACTCGCACATTTTTTTATTTATTTTTTTTATTAAAAAAAATATTTGCGTTCTTGTGATTTACCCAAATATTAAATGTTGAGGGCCGTTTTTAACGAGTTGTAAATAACTCACTATTAGAAAATGGGGATCAAGCTGAGGTGGAGTGGGATTCGAGCCACGGGCCTTTGGGCTGTGAGTCCGAGACACTAACCACGGGACCACAACCCGATTTAAAAATATAATAACGTATCCCTTACTCTATGAGACCAAGAGCCCTTGTATATTGTAAATAAAACTTTGTGCGTATAAAATAAGTATAATTTAATTTAAATGAAGTACATTTGTAAGATTCAATATAAAAAATATCCCATTTTAGCTTTTCTGTGTTTTTTTTGTGTTTTCAGTATGCCGTTTCTTATATTGATGATGCTTTTTGCATATTGTATTCACCTCTCAACCAAGTCAATGGCTTTTAAATATGAAACTTTTGTAAGATGAATCAAATAAACCTTTCAGCCTATGATAGCACTAAGGTTTTACGGAGGAAGTGACGTAAAAGGCTCTTATGAAATGTTCTAAGAAGATATAGAAAAATGTCCAAAAGAGATTCAGAAGCAATCCTAAGAAATAATCGCGGTATCCTTCCTTCCCTATCCTAAATGTGTTAATGGATAAATATTCAATAAAAAAATAAAATTATCCATTACAGAATAGAAAAAAAATTACATGTTTGTTTTTGTACGAGAATAAAAATGATTGATTATAGATGGGGTGGTCACAATTTTTATTAATGCATAGACTTTCATATTTCCCTCTTCGAAGGGTTTTCCATCACATTCAGAGAGAAAAGGTAGTTGTATTATTTGTCCACCCGAAAACAGACGAACAATTATTAAAATTACAGTATTCGAGTTTGTCTAAATGTTTGTAGACAAAAGACTGGATTCCACCCCGTCGGGAGTCATTAAGATTAACAAATTACAACAGTGTTGGAAAATACCCAAAGGACAAGAATACTGAAGTCTTGGCATTTACAGGGCTTATGACCAGTCATTGGCTGGTTTAAGTGACCATTTTATACACTGTGTACATTCACCATTATTGTCTATATTTGAACATCCATATTTCTTCAATTCTTCGATTTGTTGATTTTAGTGAAGTTAAAGAGCTAAAACGTTTATTGTTGTGAAGAGATTCATCTGACTGAATTATTTCACATACTAGGCAACGCCTGAAACTTCACTGAAATCAACAAATAGAAGAATTGAAGAAATATGGATGCTCAAATATAGGCGAAATGATGAATGTTACACAGTGTGTAAAATGACCACTTGAACCAGCCAATGACGGTCATAAGCTTTGTAAATGCCTAGACTTACATATTCCTGTCTTTAGTAATTTTCCATCCCTGTTGTAATTTGTTAATTATTACAATATTCAAATGACATTATCTCTTCGAGAACCTCTAAGTTTTTTCAGAGTTGAGATATCTGTGTACACTGATACGTTTATAAGGCGCACCGGTAAAAAGAAGGGTGGATGGCCCCCGCACGCATCAATACTGGGGGGGTAGATCATGCAACATGCAATATTATATGTATAATACTCAATACTTATACAAAATGTCAACCAGCCACCCCGCCATGCCAGACGCAATGGCGCAAAACGCCTTGAGTGTATAGAAAATTACGTTTATTTAGTTTCCACGATATAAAAATAATAAAAATAAAATATTAGCATTTCAGACTTTTAGGGAAAAACCAAGGTGTTCGAACCATCATGCGTCAGTTAGGTCGCAGTGAGTCTTGGAGGGTGTGATTGTATTAAATGTTGCGAATGCCCAGTTGCATTCCACCGGCAACACTACTGACTATTCCAACTCCTTAGCATCCAAGTCGCGAACACCGGGCAATAGGATCACCTCGGATAGGCGAGTTTCTGGCGCCTCCAAACTAGAGCCAACCAGCTAAGGGAAGATAACACCGACAGAAAAATCAGCAGAGAGGCAGCAGAAAATCACTCTGGTCATCTTTTCTCAGGAATCATTATGGCGAGCACATCCTACAAGCAGTTGTCCTGGCCTCGGAGAAGTGCAGGACCGAGATGCTTTCGCTGTAGTGATCGCCAACGTTAGGGGACCTGATAAGGCACCGCGAGAAGAAAAAAAAGGTTAAAGCCAGTGTAAGTATGTAAAATAATTAATATGATATTTGCTCACTATATTTTTTATTACATCTCATTATCATAATTAATTTTCCAAACCTAATTGTGTTGTACACCAATCGTAGTGTATATTGATTATTTTTTTTATTTTTTACACAGTCTGTTTTTTAAATAAAGGTACGATGATCGGTCTTACGCTTCAGGTACCAGTCTATGTACGATGAAATATAATAGTATAAAAACACCTTTTAAATAAATACTTCATGTCAACCCTGTCGGGAATCGAATCCGACACCTCTTGCATGGTAGGCAAACGCGCTGAACACTACACCACGAGACGGTTAGCTACACATTTGATAATATTTTAAGTACCTAAGTACTAATACATAGATAAAACTAACGGTTGTTTTAGGTAAATTATGAACACCAGTTTATCGTCTGTTCTTTTATGCCTGATACAACTTCATGTTTTTTGAATGAGATTGTTTCTTCAGCATTCTGAAAAAATGAAAACACACATGTATTTTTTTTACAAACGGCATCCGACAAATACCCTCCGCGATTGACAGTTACGTAGCACATTCTGTCGGTCCTATTTTTGGCCATTTTTTCCAACGAATTCAGCTTTATTTCCGAAATGGTGCGTGTTATATTGTTCCAATGCTAGGAGCTTTTTTGGTATGTTTTTATAGAACGTGGACTAAATGTAACCCATAGAAAATAATTTAATGGCGTCAAATCACAGGATTGTAGAGGCCAATTAATAAAACCATTTCTTGAAATAAGGTTGTCGTCGAACTTGTCACGCAGTAAATTTGTAGTTTCACAAAGAGTCAAATACATTTGGCAAGCTGAACATTGATTATTTATGTTAATTTCTACAATTTCCAAGCGTCGAGTGTAATGCGTTTTGTTATTAACTCTTTGTGGAGTAATATTTTTCATCATAAGATACAAGACTTGATATTTATATCTCTATTTTTTTTTCCAATTTTAAAGTTGAACTTTTTATAATCATTTTGGACACTATCACACCAGATATGGAGAGAAAAAATCAAATAAATATGCAGGATTTTAATGAAAAACAATATTTATTCTTGCTATGAAAAGAACAATTATTTGAGTGAAAGTGATGCCAATATCACAATAAATATGCTAAATGCACGCTTTTAGGCGTATTTACGATTTCAATTGATTTTGCTGTAACTGATCTGAATTTTATTTTAAAAATATGAAAAACGAATTATTTCACAGTGAGCCTCTATGTTTTTTCTTCAAATGTCTGAACATCAGAATATTCTGTTTTATGCTTGAGGTAACCCGATGTCACAGCACCGCGTGCAAAGGAATTTTTCAGCACAGTCTTTCAAGATGTAATTTGTGTATTGTTTCACAGTACAAACATAAAAAAAAACTGTTATCATTATAATAAAACAAATGTTCTATCCCGGTAAAAAAAAACACCCGTTTCAACAGATATAACAAAACTGTAAATGATAATGTGTTTACTAGTAAGTTTATATCTTTTTTGTCTGTTCTTTATTTTAATTTTTAAATGATTGTTATGCATTAAAATGTAATTGCCTAGCTTGGAACGTGATATGTACCCTTGTTAGCTGGGCAAAGTGTACAAATAAGGTATGTAATATTATAATATGTATAAATCAATGTTTATTAACAATTTTAAAAAAAACAGTTGACTAATGTTTAAACTATAATCTTGCGTTTATTTTCTACCATCTGTGGTCAAAATATCACTTTTTTTGATTTCTAAAAAAATATGGTAGGGATGTACTCTTTCAAATCTTATGCCTTTCTTATTTAAACTTTTGATAAATCTAAAATAGATCATTTATGTTAAATACTAAAAACCGGGTCGTGATCCTGCAGTAGTATTGTGGACTTAAAGTCTGAGGTTCAAATCCCACTCAACCACAACTCGATTTCTATTTTTTCAACACATGTTATTTACGACTTTTAGGAAATGGTCTGAAAATTGTATTATTTGAGTAAATAATAAGAACTCAAGTATTTCTCTTATTTAAAAAAAAAAAAAAATGGATCACTTATTTTATGTTCCTTTATTCTTCATGTCTCCATGGCGGGAATGAAGTAAATGTACTCTTCGTAGACGTTGCACTACATGTATAATCTATAAACTTTAACACCCCTCACATAATTATTTGTGTGGGGGATGTTTACGAATACAGGTTATCCTGTATACTTATTATCTTTGAAACTCATAGCAGTTTTGCGCGATCCAGCTAATTTAGTTTATTTGAAAGTGTAAAATATGGTTATCTTAATCGGTACCACAGTAGAGAAAAGGAGGCAGAACCAAGTACTACTAATATTTTCGATATGTTAAAAATATTAAGTGTAGTCTGTCTAAACGGTTGTCTTCAAGGTGAAGTTAATAAGTGTGGTTTTGTTTGTTGCCGCTAATTTTTTTTTGCAATTAAACATGTTTATTTTCTAATAGAAAAATGGGTTTTAATAAGACAGCTATGACCTACGGAGTTCTACAATCTATCCTTAATGCACGAGTAAAAAAGACAAGAAATATTACTTTTATAGAAAAGGTATAAAAAAAGGTATGTTAATTTTTTGTTGTATTTTTCTTGTTTTTGTGAGTGTATATTAAGAAAAGTTTTTTTATTGCTTTTATAAATTTTTATAGATATGAGAGGGTACTCAAAAAGCTTTTCACAGAGCAGGAAGAAGAACTAATAAAATATGCTAAGCCCATGAAAGGTCGACTTTTTGATCTAAGCACAAGTTATTTGATATCACATCTAGGTTTCCATTTTCCGATTATAAGTTATTTACGATTCGTTGAAAAAGACCCCAAAAAATTTTAAAATTTAAGGACGTATTCAAAATTATAATATTTGTTTTTTAAAAAAAAACTTGCTTTCCAGTAAGCTGAAAAGCGCCACATTTGCCTTTTAATCAATACAGAAACATGTTTGACTAGCCTCGATTGGCTAACCGGGTTTTTAAAGAAGCAAAATAACAACCTTTTAATTCGACGTCCAGATGCAACATCAGCTGCTCGCACCATCTGATTTCATCAAATTATTGTGACATTATTATTTGTACTACTTTGAGAGTAAACAAACCAATATAAATTTTCATCACACTAATGAATAACGTAGACGAAACCGATAGTAGCACCGTTTTAAACAGCCAGAGTAAAATTATTGCCTTGAAGAGAAGAAGATAGATTAGCTGTATAATATCAGCCAAAAGAAGGCAAACAGTAACAGTTGTAACAAAATGTATTAACCGGAATAACATAGGTATGACCATTTTTTTTCGTCAACGTATGAATAAAGAACGTTTTGGTGGTGCTCTGCTGGCGTACTGTTGCTCTGTATCATGAAAATGGATGGATGCATTCGGAAATATTTTAGCAATAGATACGTCACTTCGTCAGTGTTTTTAAACCCTCTGGTTAACATTCTGTGTTATGAAACATAAAATAACAGAGACGAAAAACATTTTAAAGACAGTAATATAGAATTCTAGGCATCTACAAGGCTTATGACCTGTAATTGACTGGTTTAAGTGGCCACTTAACTTTACTGGTTTATGTGAACAGTTAAAGGAAAATAGATGTTCAAATATGGACAGAACGGGGAATGTTAGACAATGTGTAAAGTGGCCACCTAAACCAGTCAATAACAGGTCATAGGCCCCGCAGTTGCCTTGACTTCTATATTACCTTCTTTAAAATGTTCTTCATCTCTGTTGTAATATATTGATGTTAACAGTTTCCCAGGGAGTTGAATCCAGTCTTTGTCTACAAAAATTTGGACAAACTCAAAATATTGTCCATTGTTGTTTTTTCTCGAGGTCTTCTTTAGTTCTCTCCATACCATAAGCTTCAGCCTCTGGAGGTAGCAGTATTTACGTCACTCAATACAATTAAAATTCAAAAATACGAAATTGGCCTCGAAATTATCTTTGGAAAAATCAACATACAATAGGTATGAATGCAAAATGCACTTTATGTGTAAAAAAATAGATTTTCTTATAGGAATCGAATGCGACGTATGCAACGCAAGCTTTTTTTAAGATGCTGACTTTACTCCATCGTAAAAATCACAAATAAACCCAATGCTACCATGTAAACTTTTCACATAATTCTGACCTCAACATGACATGTGACTAACCTTATCAATTATGTGACAAAGTTTTAAATTCTTCATCATTCATTTTTTCGAGCAAAATATAGCTGATCGCAGATATCATCCACTGGGTATCAAAAAAAAGTAAAAGCAACTGCACTTGTAAATTCGTTATACAAATGAACAAAGGAAGTAACAGCTACCATTGCCAACGTAAAAAAAGAGCTGAAAGAAACCGTAAGGCCGAACAAACAAAAATTCAAATTTATTTCAACAGAGAGGGAAAAAATTTTGAGAAGGGAAAATGGAAGTCTAGGCATTTACAGGGCTTATTTAAATATGAACAACTCCCTAGGGAGGAAATCCAGCCAATCTGCAAGCATTTGGACATAATCAAACATTGTTAAAAAAAAATTCCTTTAAATATCGGGGATATGGAAAACGAACACATAATTTCTACTTTCATAAGTACAACCTGACGCTTTTTTGAGGTATTTCTGGTTTTGCCATCTGACCTACACGGTTTTACCCCTACCCATAGAGCAAAACCGTATATGGATTTTATTTTTTTTATTTAGTTTTTTATGTTCTAAGTTTACCAATTTTAATTTTTTTTTTTACGGTTTTAAGGTTTCATCATAACATGTTTTCAAATGTGTTTTGCATTTACAGAAACAGCATAATGTAATAAGCGTCACGCGATGTTTGATGTACAAATCACGTCATAGCGTTCACATGTTTAGAGTTCATGTAATTTACGATGGACAACGAGTCATGAATTCTTTGTTTCGTGCTGACAAATGGATTTGAAAATAATCATTTTCAACGTTTGCCTTCTTGAAATTATCATAATTATTTCCCTATTGGCATCCAGTGGGGCATAGGGCACTGTCTTAGCATACTAATAGCACCGTGTTAAAATTCTTAAAATTGAGTCTTATTTCAACTCTCCTAATTTTTTTTTGAAAATTAGAGATGGTCCCTTCTGCTATCTGTCTACCTAGTTGTTTTATAGATATGGTTAATAGTTATCTTTTCCACTTACCATTAAGTGGTTTTAGAAAAATATTTGATAACGTTTATTAAAATGTTTGACCGCAAAGTTAATGCTTTCAATATTAATAATAGTTATGTTTTCAATTAATTAATTAATCTTGTTTTTGACAAACGTTTTTATTAGTGTAAAATAATGTCATCTTATATTTTGCTATTAATATTTTTTAAATAGATGTTGCTCAATATTTGTATTTAACAATTTACCGACTTTTCTTTGTCTACTGGTTTTGAGACGTACCCGTCTCTTTGTCAGGATACCGATTAAACCAACACGTAAAACCCACTATACGCCTTCACCATAGTTGTTGCACTAACATATAAAACCACCACGATTATTACTTAAATAAGCACATGCACTGATTAGGACAAACATGCGCTGATAAGTCTATGAAAATCTTTTATGTCGTGTGAGAAATAGTTGAAAAAAGAGGGAGGGATGAAGGGAGGGGCGTGAGTTTTATAGGTATAAAATTACTATTACAATGGAACATAGTAAAATAGACTATATTGAAAGGTTGTTTGATTATATATCAAAGTAACATTATTTTTTAAAGCTTTCGTTATGTGAAATATTTTCATATTATTTACTGTTGACCCTTTATTATACATATGTAAGATTTAAATTTCTGTATCTTTATTAAAGTCGTAATTAAAATTGATAAGGTGATTTCCGAGTTCAGAGAAATTGTTCCGATGATATCTAAAAATATATTTGCAAAATAAAATCATCAGATTTACCAGAAAACATGTCAAATGTTACAAGTCGGTTGTTGAACATTTGCTTAAATAAAATTATTTATAATTTAATAATAAATATTGTAACCAAACTCTGGGAATCGCAAATCCAACAAAAGGGAAGTCCAAGAAGCCTTTTAGGTGCAGATATATTTTTAGATTGAATTAAAAACGTATTTTCATAGAAACGGTAAGTTGGTGATGTTTTTTGCATTTGGACTAGAACAGAATGTCAATTAACTTCATTTTTTAATTTCTTGGAATTCCAAAATGACAATAAATTATATTTTCTAGATTTGACATTAACAAACATCAATAATCAAATAGAATTTAACATTTTCCGAAAACCAATATATAATGGTGCATCGTTTAATACTCGCAAGTGTTCAACTTTCTGAACTTCTCTGAAGATTATATGAGGTGTCTTCACAATAACAATTTTTCCGAATGAGGAAGCTCAGTGTCTTTTTCAAACAAAAATATTTGTTAATAGATTATTAAACTGAGCTAAATGTTTTTTTTAATACATCGTATAATCAGCGCAGATGATTTTTCAAAGTTTTATATTTCTGAAATAACTCCGCGTGTAACTTTAAAGGTTGTTATCTGATAGTTCGTTTACAGTGACCAAACCGGATATCCTTCAAAGCTCTCATATCATTGGGTGGTTCATATGAACCAGTGACGTCATTCAAAGTAGTGCGTTTTTATTTAAACAAACATTAATTTTCTCGTACATTTTCAAGAAATTTTGCCGTGCAATTTAATGCTCTCATTTTTACCACGCAAAAAACATTTTTGTATCCAATTTCCCGTAGGGCTGAAGTTCTTTATTCGCAAATCACCTAATCAATTTTAATTATGACTTCAATAAAGATACAGGAGTTCAAATCTTACAAATGTATAATTAAGGTCTAAAAATAAATAGTATGGAAATATTTTACACTACGAAATCTTTAAAAAATAATGTTACTTAGATCAATAATCAAACAACCTTTAAATATAGCCCATTATACAATGTTCCACTGTAATGTTAACTTTATACCTATTACACTCATGTCCCTCCTTTCATCCCCTCCCTCTTTTTTCAATTATTTCTCCTACGTGCATGTGCTTATTAAAGTGCATGTCGTGATGGTTTTATATTTTTGTGCAACAACTATGGTGAAGGTGTATAGTGG
The DNA here is from genome assembly GCF_059751315.1 of Micrasema longulum. NCBI lineage: Eukaryota > Metazoa > Arthropoda > Insecta > Trichoptera > Brachycentridae > Micrasema > Micrasema longulum. The sequence continues at coordinate 50,088 of NW_028279338.1, forward strand.
GTTTTACATGTTGGTTCAATTGGTATCCTAACAAAGAGACGGGTACGTTTTGAAACCAGTAGACAAAGAAAAGTCGGTAAATGGTTATTTACAAATATTGAAAAACATTAAATAAAATAAAGTTTACATTTGAAGCACTAACTTTGTGGTTATATGTTTTATTTATTTTACTAAATAAAATGTTTGACCACAAAGTTAATGCTTTAAGTACGTTTTACAAGTTTATTTTTTTTAATATTGTGCTAAAATAATATGTATTATAATATTTGACTATGAATGTACTAACAAAAGTAAGAAATTTCTTGAATTTTAAACGTTAGTTTCTCTATCGTGAATAATGTGCATGTTGTCACTTACTGTATTTTAAAATTCAAACTATATCTTCATCGGTTCATATCGAGACGGTGTACTAAAGGTTTTTTCTTCTTTTCTATCCATCCGACTCTATCATATGTCAATACGTGTTCTAATAAAAATAAAATAAAAAGGAGTATGTATTTTTCATTGTGGCAACATTTTCTCCGAATTGTTGTCATTGCGACTTACGGCGTATACTGCCATCTTAATTCTCAAATGATCTGACGTAAGCGCTGTAACTTCATCAAATTCTCAAATGTTATTGTCAATATTTGCTCCACCTCCAAAATCAAATTTAATTTGACTAATTAGTTACTCAGTAATATTTTTAAAATACTCGTGTGATAAAAAGACGCCTCCCAAAAAGAAAAATAGAAAAACAAAAACGAATAGCAATAAAAGCAAAAAACTGTTCGCTTATGTATTTTTTTTCGTTTTTTGTGCCTGGATAATTACTTATACCGCAAGGTACATAAGCCCTCGATAGCTATTGATGTGTGCACCCTCTCTCACTGTTAAAACTGAAAAATCATCATTATCATCGTTTTTCCCTATTCCGCACCTACATTGATTAACCAAATGCAGAGTAGTTCAATAATTTGTTGGATAAAAAAAAATCCATTCAAAAAAAAAAAAATTGTACAAGAAAATAATATTTTTATATTTATTAACTTAAATGTATTCATAAAATATGTAATATATTTTCTTTACTTACTTTGTATATTTTGTGGAACTCTGTTATTGGTTCTGAGTTTATATACTATATCTGTGTGTTTACTATAAATATGTATGTAGAACTGTTAGTTTCCCAAATAACTTATGAATAAATCTTAAAAATCGTAGTTGAAAAAATTCATGAACATTTAATTGTTTATTTTTTAAATAGTTCTTTAGTAAATGTAAGATAAGAGAGGTCATACACTAGCTTCAATATTTAAATTTGTTGTCGTTGTAGTCTATTAAAAAAAAATATATTCAATTTTAGGTAGGCGAATGCGTCAACCATTGCACAGCAAGACAAACTAATCTCGACTCGAAGATACAGAGTCGACTCTATATACTGGTAATCGCTCGGGATAATTTATCTTCAACTGTACCATAATAGTGAAGATACATGTGAGCTTTTGTATCTTACGTATCTTCTATAAGATAAAAGAAAAATGTAATTCTAATAATTTATTAGAATAAAGAAAAATGCAGGATTTCTGGTTAACGAATCATAGTTCAGTTATCTGATAACTTTAGAAGCTCTTATTGTGACATGTTTGTAATTAATTTTCTGAAACACGTTCTGCCAACGCGTGGCACGATATTCTATGAATGGACACCTTTACTCCCAGAGTTTACACTTGTATAATTAAACATCGCCATTTTCAATTTCTGAGTATTTGTTGACTAAGCAGGTAGGTTCTGTCAACAATCTGATCCAGAGCTTTTAAAATATATTACAACTTATTTCGTTAAATAAAAAAAAAACCAATTGGTTCTTTTTAGGTTTTTTATTATTATTTTAAGCCTGTAATATGTGGTGTATCAGGAGGATATTAAAAATTTCCTAGATGGACAGAGTCCGAAATAATTATGTTCTCCTACGAATGAAAACAGATAAATCGGTACTTGAGACCATTACAAAAACTTAGACACTTTGTCTATGTGATGGCAAGCAAAAATAAAACATTTGGCAGGTCATTCTACGGGGAAAGATCGAAGGAAGACGCAGGTAGATGGCGCATCCCTTGGCGAAAGAATTTGCGTGACTGGTTCTATTGCAGCACTCAGTACTTGTTCGTGTAGCTGCCAACAAAGTGATAATTGCCGCAGTGATTTCCAACCTCCACCTGGGAGAGGAAAGGTAAGAATAAAAAGAATTATTTTTTATAACAGCAAACAAAATCCAAATTATGATATTTTTATTGCGTGTCGGTTTCTCGTATTATTATAATGTTGAGCGAGCATTTTTCTGTTAAAATGAGATTATCATAAATTTATTAGATATTTTTAATCGTTATGTTGGTGTGAATAATGATTGTTATTTTAGTAATTATTGTTTTTTCCGAGCAATATCGGAAAAAAATTCTACAATGGTTCAAAATATACATATTGAGAATGACCTGAAAACGACATGATTCACGCTTTATGGGAAAAACCGCACGTATTATTTTACTTTACAGCACTTTTGTTTTTTTTATATGGCTGCATTCATTAAACATAAATGTAGGAAAAAAGATCCACTGAAATATTTTGCGTGCCTTGAGACATACTTTAACTCCTTATATGAACGCTTTTATTTTTAAAAAAATGTAAACATATTTGAAATTTTCAGCAAAAGCACTTACAACATCTACATTGCAAACTTTTTGACCATGCCAGATCACGGAGTCGAAAATTCCTCTATCTTGGCGCTTAGAGTCCATATATTTCCAGAATTTATTAGGATTTTGCAATATATTGGATCTAATACCAGAGATATATACTACATTTATATTTTGTTTACCAATTATTTGAAAATCACTGAATATAGTGTATCAATGTGAATTACCAGAAGATGTAATTTTTTTGTGAAATTCATGTTTTTTTTCTGATACAGCTGATAATATCTCGAGAAAACCATTTCGGATATATCCTATTACCGACATTTTTTACTTAATATATTTTTAACGTTATTCCTAATACGTAAAAATACTCTATTATGCAAACACCTTTATGTTTAAAACATTCATTATTTGGAATTAAATAGGTAGGTACGTACCCATATTTTTTTTTCTAGTTTTTGTATATTTATTTATTTGATTGTATGAATATACAAACAACAAAAAAATGACATTCTAATTTTATGAGACCAAGAGCCCTGTGTTGACTAACACGGCAATATATTTTAACAGTTTCTAAAGCCGACCAGGGCCACGACTATAATGGCAAGTTAAAGTCACACCTTCACCATGACGTTAAAAATAAGTTCTCTCGAGCAATAAAGAAGATACACTGCCGACCCCCTACAAGTTTTGGGTAGGTACATCCATATGTTACATGGGGACGCGTATGTAACGGTATACATATCTAAGCACTAATGTGACATACCTTCTTTATGACGTCATAGTTGAACATCCTCACATTAAAGTTTTGAGATTTGTGCATCGGTATGTACTAACGGGTTAAGTACTTCACGGTACACATATCCATGTACTAATCAAAAGTGACAAAAATGTTATTCCACTCAGCAATTTATGCTTTGATTACAATCGATTTCTTTTTTCAATCGTTCTGGGGTGGCCACTTTTTTTCTTACAAATCTATTTAAATTGGGAGAGAAAAATAAGTCAAATTTGAATACGAATCACGTTCTGACATTACTGTCAGTTTTGAATCCGAACGGCTAGATGCAGTGGCTAGACTGGCTAGATGCTGCCCTATTGACATATTAGAACATCTACCCGTAAAACCGTTGCCACCATAAAAAAACTATTTAACTATCTTTCTGAGAGTACGTATCGAGATGTCAAACAGCCGGCTTTGTAATACATTGGTAGAAAAATACAGACGAAAGTTAATACAGTTTTGGTAATTGTCAAAAGTCGTACAAAAATCATGTCCAAGCGTGAATTTTTTTCTTGAATTAGAAAATTTATACTTGCTTTGAAGTGGTTAATTTTTATCACAGAAATCTTTTTTAAATATGAATGATAACTATTTTTAAATTTCATCAAGTAAAGAACGCCGACTAAAGATTCGGCGTTATTCACCAGTTGGATTCGATCATATAGAAGTACAAAAGTTAAGTATACCGCCTCTTTATGTACAGATGAAGATAACCTTTTTAATTGCAGCTCATTTTTGCAAACATTTGACAGAAACAAAATCAGCATCTTGGACAATTGATTTTAACTCCATTCTTTCAGGTAAAAATCATGAAAGAGGGAATCAAATCACCCCCATTGTGTGGTGGTTATCGTGTTTGCGTATTATGACTTAGGTTTAAAGTTTCATTTGACAGTGGTTTAACTCTGTAATATTTCGCTGTTTTACACTTCAATATTAAAGTGATTGCCTTAATTTCATATATGGAATAATAAACAAACATAGCATTTAGTGTATGTTCCTATGTAGTGTCTTTTGCACCATGCAGTTGAGTGTATGCTTGTAATGATTTAATTTGGTTATTTCAAAACCAGATACAAAAACCTAAAGATCAAATTGAATGTTAAAATATGAATAACCATTATAACACATGTTCATGAAAAACTAAACTCAAAAATAAAAAAACAAGTTTAATGGTATGAATAAAACTTTTCAAATTAATTATGAAATAAAACTACTTTGTTTAAACTAACAATTTTTACAATAAAAATGATTAAATTATTTTTTTTACTTACCCATTCATCTGAGAATAAATCGAAGACCCTCCAGGAAACCTCCTTGCCCAGCGCAGGGGTTAACAGCCCAACTCCAGTTATACTTTCCCTATACTGCTTTTTTAATCTGTTAAAATGAAAGGGATGCAATATTATAATCCATGTACAATAACGTTTTTGTCAAAAATAAATTAATTATAAAAAAGCTTCATATTCATAATTCATTGCTGACGTACAAAAGAAATAAAAAATATTATGCAAATAATATAATGAAAAAAAAAACCTCGATTTATTTCAAACCGTTTTATAGGAAACGAAGTTCCGCGTTTTCTAAACAAAAATATCGATATTATATTTCAAAAGACTGTGGTAAATATTCTCTTTGCGCGCGGTGATGTAACATCGTGTTACCACTAGTAAAATACGGAATATTCTAAAGTTGAGGAATTGGAAAAACAGAATAAACATGAAGACATACTGCTTAATAATTCTTTTTCCATATTTTTTGCAAATAAACTTATAATTAAGCTTTGTTATAGCAAAATAAATGAAAAATAAGAAATACGCCGCTCATATAACGCGCGTGCGTCCCTCACTACTGTCATTAACCGACTTAATACTTAATCTGTTTTAGACAAGATCCGCCACAGAACAGCGTCTCTGTCTTATAAGTTCTATCTTCGTGCTCTCTCTTATACAGATGTGTTGCTTAATTAGCGTAAATTCATTCTTCGCGTAGCACGGATATTTTTTTTTTGTATTAACATCCAGTATAGTTGTACAAACTTTATTTTTCAAATCCGGTGTGAAAATGTTTATTTGAAGTTTAAAAAAATACGAGTTCATTGTTTTAAAAAATAAGAAAAGTATATTTAATTAATTTTAAGTATAAGTCTTGTATCTTATGTCGATTAGTACGACATCACAGCCACCCAAAAGTTATTGATCCGATCTGCGTTAACTTTGTGAAATAAAATGAATAAATATATGGTGAATAAACCGCTTTGTTTTTAGAGAACTTGATTTTTTTAAAGCACTACTAGTTTTAGAAAGCACAGATCCATCCATCAACAGGTGTTATTGTAAACTAAACATAAATTAACAGAAATTAAAAATTTAGGTAGTGACATGAGTTAGAAGAGCTTAAAAATGATGAAGAGGTTTCGCAAAATAATATCAATCTTTTTTTATAAAATCAAACTCCATCAAAATCCAAAAAAAAAAAAATCACAAAAATCATTTATCAAAAATGTTATATTAAAAAATCCTTCACAATTAAGAAGATTATTCCCGTTATATAAACCTCCCCGTCTTTTATTAGCTCCTCCTACCCCAGTCAGTTCGTCGATTTTTAATTTCTGTACGTTTACATTTTTATTTTATTTATTAATTGAAAGACACATATCACAAAAAAATAAAAAACCTATCCCGAAATCTATGAGGCAAAGAGCCCTGTGTCGAATTGATATACAACAATATAAAACGTGAAAGCATGCATATTATTAAAGAAACTACAAACAAAATGTATTAAATAAACATCTGGACTACACGCTATTGAGTTTATAATACACATGTGGATGTGCTTTCGAAAAATTGGCATCATCATTATTCCTTTTTAGAGCATTGCATAAGTATACCAATCGCAGCGTATCTTGATCATTTTTATTACATGAAGGTAAGATGATAAGTCTTTCGTTTCAGGTACCAGTCCAGGGTAAAAACACCCTTTTAAATAAATATTTTATGTCAACCAATTGGAAATCGAACCCGAGACCTCTTGCATGGTAGGCAAACGCGCTGAATATCACGCCACGCGGCCAACACTAGTAGTGCTTTAAAATAAATTCTTAAAAAAAGTGGTCTTAAAAAAAGTTCTAATACATATATATTTTTTTTGATATCGAATTTATAGAAATAAAGATTAATTTAACTCTGATTTTAATGTACAAACAAACAGACCCAAAGCCATATGCCAAAAATAAATGTTTTCACCTCAAAAACGTTTTGAGTCGGAAATAGATCTAAAACATTCGACAAGTGCTTTTAAATTGGCTATTATAAGTAAAAGTCATGAAAATGGAAATCAAGCGCAGATAAATCCACCTCATGGTGTCGTGGTTGGCGCGTTTGCCTACCATGCTTGAGGTCCAAGGTTCGATTCCTGCAAGGTGAAAGTGAAATTTCGCCAATTATGGTGGTTATAAACTACAGTTTTTATATACTACCTGGACTGGTACCTAAAACATAAGACTGACAAAAAAATATAAACCACCGAGGACGTCAACTTTAAAAGTATTCATTTCATTCAAAAATTTAAAATAAAATGTGACGTGTTTTTGCAATAGAGATATTAGTAATTTTACCAGAAAACAAAATGAAAAAATGACAGTTACTCACAGTTATATTCATTTTTCAATTTGAATTTATATCCCCAACCCTTGTCCTTATATAAATAATATTTTGATCGTGTATTTTGTTGAATTTCCTAACAAACAAAACGTTGTCTCTTTTGTCTATTTCCTCTTTTCAATCTTACGTAAATGACAAAAAATAGTTTGCGTATGAGTTTGTCGTTGAAAAGAATTCCAATTTGCTGCACATCGGCTGTTTCCTGCGCGTTTTGTATCTCGATTGAGCACAGGATATGAATTTGATTAAAGTCTTGTATCAAAGGAAACATAATTCATAAATTTTACATCAGCGATGGAAAATATTTTTGATAGGAAAATATAAAAAGCTAGCATTGCAAGTTAATCATGTTACACGGTGCAAAACAGCCAACACTCTGCTTATATTGTTGAAATACTAAATAAAAAAACTAAAATAAAAATGTATCCATTTAACAAAAATGGTCATGAGTCTTGTTAATTCGAAAATATTTTACATTTTTTGTTATCATTTATCAAGATTAAAAAAAATCGTAGAGGGTGAAATTCAAACTTGTCTCTGAAAATTTGGACACTGAATAAAATATTTTTGGAAGACAATACTAATTTTAAAATGTAAAATTGATAAATAAATCTTAAGCTTTTGGAAAGGGCGGAATACATGTTGAGAAACCACAGCTTGAGCTTAAATCAGACTGACTAGTTATTATTCAAACTTTGCTACTAGAATTCAAATGCCTACAATAAAACACCCTTCAAAGTTCCGTCGATGTTCAAAACGCGCAACGCTGCGCTGTGCATTGGTACTATTTCTGCAAGCTTCAAAACTACTTTTTAGCTAATTCAGAATATTCAACTGATAATACTTAAGTCTACGGGATGTTTTATACATTTCAAATTGTAATTCTTAATTTCAAAAATATTAGAGATGTGTACGGAATTTGAAAGAAGGCTGAATACTGTTAAAATGCGATATCTCATGCAAACGTGTGGTAAAACTATTTGACGAATGATAAAGTAAATTGACATAAGTATTATCGATATAATCGAAATATAGGCTCTGTGTTGGTTTGTACACATATAGCGAATGGAAAGCGAAAGAACGGGTATAAAGATTTAGGATAATTATATTGTTAGATGAAGAAAACTGGAATACCAAGAAAGAGAACCATCCTGACTAAATGCAACTGGCTCTCTGTTGCGACGTATTTTTACTTGCTCCTCAAAAAACAATATTTTTCTAAATAAATCCATCTTTTTAAAATCCGTGTTTTGTATCGAATAATTGATCAGCATTTTCACTTAAGTTTAAGTGAATAAAATGGTATATTTTGTTTTTTCATTTGTGGATTTCGACAAAATTTTAAAGTAAATTATTAAATAAGTCCTAAGCATGTAATTTTGAAACAGTTTTTCTTAAATTACAAATGGAATATGTTGAAATTAAAATTATTTCTTTACATAATCACTTTGTACGGCGGCTTTGAGGTATTATACCATGAAAATGGCGCTTTATAAGTCATCCATAATAATAATATTGAACATATCAAAAATCAGAATATTTATATTGCCTTACTCATATTTAGCAAAGTTTGACATAGGCACTTACCCCGGGGGTGCTATCTTGAATCTTCTCTACCTATGGAGAGTGATTGATTTGGAGATTTTTATTTTTTGCGTACGTTCGCACTTTGCTTTATAAATGACCACACAAATGATCATAACATCAAATAAATATAAACGCATAAAATCAAACATGATGATTTTCATTTGGAATATTATTGCGACCTCGAGCTTTACCTAAAACACTTGATTTGAATCTATCAAACTGCATTTGTTTTTTTCCGTTTTTTAAACAATTTTATTTATTTGCTTAAAACTTCATGTATGAAGAATAAATACTTTGACCGACTATTGCTAAAAGAAATATCTTCCAGCTTACTAAAAAATAGTTTGTCAAAATTTTGTTCTCAAAAAAACATAAATATATACCAAAAGATAGGTACATACATAAAATAAAATAAAAACCTAATTAATTAAAAATGATAGCTGTTTTTTAATTGGGATATAAGGCTTGCACATATTTCCTTTAGTAAAATAAAAATAAAAACATTATGTTGTACATCTTAAATAATGAGGAAAGTGGGATCGGATAATGTGTTTGGAAGGAGAGAGAAAGAGGAACCAAGGAAAGAAAAAAGGGATAAAAATACAAATTTTAGAAAAATAAAAAAAAAAGCAGTAAAACTCTGAGCGTTCAGGATTTTGGGGATATATAATTATAAAATATATCATGTCGGTCTTGTGGTATAATGGTCAACGCGTTTGCTTTCTATGCAAGAGGTCTCTCAACGTGGTTAACTTGAAATATTTCTTTAAAGGGTGTTTTTATACTAGAATATTTCATGGTCCCTGGACTGGTACCTGAAGAGTCAGATAGATAATTTTACCTTCATGTAACAAGATACGCTGTGATTGGTGCACTGATGCAATACTCTATGCGCCATTAGGTGCGGAAAGAGAATGATGATGATTATCATTTATCATTTGATGTTTATTCACCAGTGTGGCCATATATGAAGCAAATTGTTTTCGCATAGAAAAATAAAAGTCTTCCAATGAATTTATTCTCTTCACCCGCGATAATATCCATAAAAGCACTCCTAATTTATAATGCCACTAAAGAAAAATTACCCACTTAAAAGAAAATATTTTTTCTAGAGTAGGTAACTACCTAATTAAAAGAGACGGAGGCAATTGTATTTCAAAGTTAGTCAGTCTGCAAAAGTATTTCAATAAGAGTCAATGGCACCCTTAGCCTATTATGTTAGGTTAAGGGTAACGGAAGCAGTAGTTTTAAGTAGTTTTCCATCTGTTTCGAGAAAACAAGTTTAGAAATTTAAGAAAACAATATTCGTTATGACCGACTAACATTTATTCATAAACGTAAATGGTTTTTTTTTTGTCTTTTAAGAAAAGTACACGCAGTCATGTTCCGACTAAGTAGGTACCATGAGAAAAAATATTCCTATGATTTATTCCGTAGAGTGGCAACCCGCGTTACAGTCGCTAAAACAGGTCGCTACTTGAACGCGGCCCTGGTAAAAAAATGTCGTTGCCGCGTAAACACGTCCGCTTCAGAACTCTCTAGTGAAAAAAAAAACTGAAATAAGATGTCACCATAAATCTAAAAGATGGGAACCGAAATCGCTTATTAAAACCCCACCTTTAACTTGACCAATGTAAAACTGAACAAGCAACTAATATTATTATATTTTGAAACGGGGCTCCCTTAATATTTGCCCTAAATCGCAATGTCATGTTCGTACTTTTAAAATTTTTATTTATTTATTATGGATAACTTATATAGCGCCATTTTCGTAATAAAATACCTCAAAGGCGCTTTACATGGTGATTCCATTGTTAACTTTATTTAATTGAAGCTTTTAAATTTTAAATTTAATTAAAATAATGTATTTTGTTGTCACGTGCTACGGATTTATTCAAATGATTTAGAGAACAAGTGGGTTTTAAGTTTTTTCCGAAACATCACTTCACTTTCACAGCCTCGCACCTCTGCTGGGAGAGCATTCCATGCCATAGGGCCTGCGACCGCAAATGCGCGTTCACTAAATTTAGTGCGCTGTTTGCGTAGAGGTATAATAACTTTTCCTCTCACCGTAGACGTAGCTAATCTAAGCGTGAGACGCCTGTCAGCTAGTTCATCTGGAATGCATAGTTCCCTTAGATATTCCGGAGCCGAGTTGTGCAGTGACTTATACATAAGCCAACAGAGTTTGTATTTGACCCTCTGTGGAAAACGTAGCCAGTGTAGTTCCCGAAGTAGTGGAGTGATATGACTGAACTTAGAGATTCCGAAAATAAGTCTCGCTGCGGCATTCAATACAGATTGTAGGCGAGTCATTTTGTTCATCGGTAGACCTGCATAAATACCATTACAATAATCGACTCTAGACACTACAAACGCATTTATTAATTGACGGGTGGCATCAACCGGCAAATTTTTGCGAATGCATTTAATTTGTCTGAGCTAGTAGAAGCATGAACTTATCGTTCTACTAATTTGAGCGTCAAGAGATAGGTCAGAATTGAGTAAAACTCCCAGTAGTTTAACGGTGGGTAAAGCGGTACTCCCTACATTAGGTAGAGCCGTATCCTGGATCAAATTCTGTCGTCTGGCTGAAGCCACCCACAGTTGTTTAATAATGTTGGAATGTATTTTTCAATTGCATCTTCCAAGTAAGATGTAATATTAAAGCTTTCCGATGATGAATCCACTAAACATTTATGTTATACTGGGGGGTATTCCGTAAAAATAATTTATTTTTTTTATTAAAATTCAAAACTAAAAGTAACTGGAAGTTTAAACTACCTACTTAAGAATAAACCTTCGGAGATAAGAATAATCAATGACCATTGTGATGGAATCTTACAATGGACATCCACAAGAATTTGATTGAGATTCTACAAAAAGTGTATTTTATTAGATTCACCTAGTTAGGTAGCTTAGTACTTTTCTTGTCACTAAATCATTTATGGCAAATTTAAATTAGAGCCTTATATTGCATAGATAGATATTTTTTTGCATTTATCTTGTAACAAGCTTTGTAATGCACTATTTGGAAATCTTTCATTTAATATTCGTCAGCCTGGAAAAAGCTGTGAGTGCTATCAACTGAAAGATAACTTTTTATGGAGTGCCTTGTTGATTGAGACTGAGTTGGTTGGTGAGGACCCTTCGCAACAGGGAACATAGAGGATCTCCTCAGCGACTTTTATTGAATTTCCCATGCTCCCGGCCTAAAGGGTTACAACGCATTTAAACATGTTATTTTTGCGAACCGAAAAGCGACGTTTACCTAAACGTTTCGTTAAAAAATTCCGAACCCCAACACAAAACAAAAATATCATTTCGATTATTCATTTAAGCTCCCGGAATAAATGGTCAATAAATTCAAAAATAATTTCATATACAGCAGTAAAATAACTATTTATTTCCTCATAACTACTTCATTGACGATTCCATAGTATTTTTGGTCGTGTTAATCGTCAGTTAACTGACGAACACTTGTCATAACTTAACTAATGAGTAATATGTAGTATTAACATATAACAACAGAGATGAAGAACATTTAAGAGAAGGTAATATAGAAGTCCAGGCATCTACAGGGCTTATGACCTGTCAATAGCCGGTTTAAGTGGCCACTTTACACACTGTGTAACATTCACCATTCTGCCTATATTTGAACATCTATATTCCTTCAATTCTTTCATTTGTTGATGTTTGTGAAGTTAAAGAGCTGAAACCTTTATTTATGCGGGTGAGATTCATCTAATTGAATTATTTCACCTACATACTAGGCAACGCCTGAAAGTTTTATTTTTTCAATTTCTTTACTTCTTCATGGACCGGGTAATTTATCAACAATATTTTGAGTTTGTCCAAATTTTTGTAGACAAGGACTTGATTCAACTCCCTGGGGAGCTGTTTATATTAACATATTTCAACAGAGATGAAGAACATTTAAGAGAAGGTAATATAGAAGTCCAGGCATCTACAGGGCTTATGACCTGTCAATGGCTGGTTTAAGTGGCCACTTTACACACTGTGTAACATTCACAATTCTTTTCATTCAAAGTTGAATGTTGAAAGTTTGTTGTTGTCCTTGTCTACAAAAATTTGGACAAGCTCATAATATTGTTTAAAATGTAGTAGATTAGGCTGCATTTAACAGCTTTTTAAATCTTTAAGCCTTTTCAAATTATTTTCCATTTTCACAATGCTACAAAGAGTTTTACTTTTTTTTAAATATTCAAACAATGAATTATAAAACTAAACGTATCGTTATTTATTAATTATATTAAAGACGGCAGACGTAAATGAATTTAACAAAACAGAACATAGTATCTACAGCAGTAAACAAGAATCCTAAAGCAAGTAGCTTGCCCACAACATACCGCTTACTACATGAGATGACTTGAGAGGGAATGCGGTCCGTCTTTTCTTCAAACAAACGTATTCCGTATTTTCTCTCTAGATTATGGCACTTGAGCAGTGAATATTAACATGCTATAGATATTTACTATTGGCGTGTCGTCATCTTTTTGTTTTGTCGACATTCCAATAAACATTACATACAAATAAAGTGTTCTTAATTGTTATGCAAAACATATGTCACTTCACATTCAATATAATTCAATAGAATCAAAAAGTTGTTATTTAAGCGTCTTGAGAGAATTGTTACAAATTGTAAGCTTCAGGCTATTTAATAAAAAAATAGAGTAATCAATTTTAATAAAGATGGAAGTCTTTTTCTTTTTTCTTTTCAATAAAAACACCTTACTGGGCAAAAAACTCGTGTCGAAGTATTCATTAAATTTTTTTTGTGTTATGTTCTAGTTGTAATAGTAAGTATTTATGACAATATTTAATAACATATTACAACGGAAATATATAATATTTCATAGAAGTAAATATGGAAGTCTGGACATTTACAGGGCTTATGAACTGTCATTGTCTGGGTTGAATGGTTACTTTACACTGTGTAGCATTTACTTTTTTGCCTATGTTTGAATATCTGAATTTATTCAATGCGTTATTCCATTCGTTGATTTTTGTATAGTTAAAGAGCAAAAACCTTTGTTCATGTGGGTGAAATTCATCTGAATAAAACATTTCACTTACTTCAGAATTGAATAAATACGGATGTTAAAACAAAAGTAAGGTAGTAAATGTTACACAGTGTGCAATGTGGCAACTTAAACCAGCTAATGACATCTCTTAAACCCTGTCAATGTATGGATTTCCATATTCCCGTCTCAAAAATATTCTCCATCTCTGCTGTAATTAATATTAACTATTCTGTAATTATTTTGACGTTGCTGATATATTTTATATAAAGTAAAGTTTATATAAAACTTACCAACTCCTTTTAATTATTTCAAAGATAGTGGACAGTAACTTACATTTTTGTCAAGCTTTAGTGATATACTTGTATTATATTTTAAAATTCAAATTTTGTTTGCTTTCTCTTTACTTTTTTTTCTAGTTTTTGTATATTTTTGTGAATAATTATTAAATTTTTTGAATTCTTAATTTTAACTTTAAAATTGTTTTTTTTCTTTGTATGTTGACATTTTGTAATTTTTTTGTTCAATGTAACTATGGTGGAAGATAAAACCTACCTGTCCTTTTTAAAAAAAAATCCCTCAACAAAAAAAAATATTTTCTACTTTTGAATTTTTATACGCCTTTTAATGATTTATTTTTTATACAATATGTTAGCGTGTTCACTGAATGAAACCATTGTGTTATAAAATGTACATATACACGTTTTATCATTTTTTTTTTGTTTATCTACTGTATGTTATCTCTTCCAAGTCGGTTCCTCAATGCTGAGGATCGTGATCACCATGAACACTTCTGATTTGTCTGTTCCACTCCGGTCTGTTCTCAGCCCGACGAATTGACTCGTCAAATTTTACCTTTATTTGGTCAGTTCATCTATACGGGATTCTACCCCGGCTTCTCCTACCTTCAACTCGGCCAGACATTATTGCCTTTTCTGGATTATCTGGCTCACGTCTAACAATATGTCCAAAGAAAGACAATATCCTTCTTAAACACACCACTGATAGACGAGTAGTAATATGGAGCTCTTTCAGTATCGATGCATCTGTTTTTCTGGCTGTCCATGGCACAGGCAGCAGCCTTCTCCAACACCACATCTCGTATGCATCGATCTTCTTCCTCTCGTATGCACGCATTGTTTACGTTTAAGCCCTATAAAGGAAAATGGAGAATACCAGGGCTTACATCGACCGCTTTTTTGTATTTATTGATATACTTCGATCTCGCCAAATCTTCTCCAAACGGTTCATTGCTTCTTTAGCCATTTGAATCCTGCGACCAATATCAGGTCTACAACTGCCGTTATTGGAGATAAGTGAGCCGAGGTACACAAATTCATCTACCAGTTCAAGGTCTTGCATCTGTCTTGTCCTAAGGAGATGTTATATGAAGTATTTATTTCTACACAATATGTGTTTTTTTAAAAGAAAAATGCACTACGAGCCGTGTATATAAATAAATAAATAATATGTTCATCTTAATAAAATGCAGTATTTTTTGTTGTTTTTGTAAACGTAGGATTTTAAAAACTCACGGTTCGTGGAAATATTAATATAATAAATGTGTATACAAATCGTAAGCAAATAGGCAAAATTTAGAATTTGTACGAATAATTTCAAAATTTTCATTCATTTTCACAATCAAACAAGCTCTACGCCAGAAGGCGGGATGAAACCCCCTCGGGCTTCCGTTTATACAAACAAGGGATGTATGAACACGAATCTCAGTATTTCAATCGTCTTTATTTTTCAATACGCAGCTTTAGCATTAGAACAACAACAATTTCCCTCCATAAAACTCTGATTTAGTTAAATCTGACAAGTTCAGTTAGTGAATTTGGGAAAAGGTTCTAATATTGGATCCGAAGTAACTCATTTGTGCAAATACTTGTTTAAGGTTTTACCTGAGTTAAATTGTAGAGTGATATATTGTGTAATAAACTTGTTAGTCTCTTAATAAAACGTTTCGGGATTATGGTTGACATTTCATGTGTGTATTTAAATGGTTACATTTTAAATGAGTTTTATACATCTAAAATACGAATATTTTAATTTACAATACAATTAATATTTTAGTCGCCCAGTTTCAAAAGTAATCTGCTGAGTCTGTTTTTTTTTTAATTATTAAAAACAGCACATAAATCTTACAACAACAAAAAATAACTAGACTTTTACGGTTGGGATACCTACTGAAAAACATTGCCTAATTTCAAAAGTATGTTTTCCGTCTGCTCTTTTTTTCTGAATATTATAATATTATCATATAAAGATTACATATTTTGATTACTTAATTGCTTATTTATTAAAACAATAATTAATAACACAAATATTGTTATACTTTATTCACTTAAAACCAAATTGAAAAATATTACCATAATCATTTATCTTGTCCCTAAAAAACATTTCCAGAATGCCGTAAAACAGTTGCAAAACCCATCATCTCCATATAACAGTTATAATTAATAAACAAATAAAATAAATATTTCTTTGATTTAAAAAACAATGTAAATATTATTCATATTGAACTTAAAGGCCATAAACTTAACCAACTAGAAATTCTCGAAATTGATAGATTAAAAAATAAACCTTACGAAGAATTACCTAATGAACAGATAACACACGCGCACTCCCCAATACTATACCCATTGTAAATTTTTGTTATTTTACCCTTTGTTTTCCAGAAATTATTATTGACAAAAATCACTCTCACTAAGGATGAGACACTAAAAATAATGTATATTCAATACTTAAACTCATTAAAATAGCATTTTATCATTTCATTAGTTAATCCGAAAATAATCGTTAATGATCCTTAAGACCAAAATAATTTTATTTCATATAATTTTGAATTCTCTATTCTTACCTCTGTTTTGTATAAATACATTGAACTCCTAAATAAAGATACCAGTCTCGAAGATGTCATGAATGCGACGAAACCGGTCACTAGATATTCCAAATTTGTGAATTAAAGTATCACTGATAAATAGTTAATATTTATCTCGTCCATGATACGATATATATACGTATATCTTTAAATAATTCTTTAAAATTGTAAATAAATTATGTGTTGTTTGTTAACGTTATATTTAATTTATTTTAATAAGAGATTTAAAAAAAAAAAACAAAAGCAGGATGGACAAGATGACTATTGGAAATAAGCGACTCTGTATTTATCATAAGTAAAACGTTAAACATGAAAGTGATATTTAATATTTCAACAGAGGGAAAATGAAAAGTCTAGGCATTTACAGGGCTTATGACTTGTCATTGGCTGGTTTAGTGATCACTTTATACACTGTGTAACATTCACTATTCTGCCCATGTTTGAACATCCACATTTCCTCAACTCATCTGTTGACTTCAGCCAGCCAGTCTGCAAGCATTTGGACATACTCAAACATTGATAAAATTGATATTTTTTTATAATGCAGGAGTACCTCAATAAACAAAATACTATGACAAGGTAAAATAATACCTTTATCTAGTTCATGTTTTGAGTTTGGATATAATTTTTTCATTTCAAAAATGACTATCATCTCATGTTATTTGCACATGCTTTTGCATATAGCAGTGTAGTACTTGATCAAATATAACGTATCACGATCAGTTGTCTGTTGATCGGTCTTACGCTACAGACGCCAGTCCAAAACAACCCTTTAGTAAAATATTAAATCTCATCTCGACCTTCACAGGAAATTAACTCGGTAGAATTATTTCTTTATCATAGTAGGTAAGTGTGCCAAATTCTACTTTTACAGGCAGACTAATATCAATTTCTGTTTTTAGGACTTTTTCGCATTTGTGTAGCCTTAAAAAACTATTTGCTAATCAAAACATTTTACCACACTAATTACTTTAAAAAACTAAAATCCTACCAACCAGATGCATTTCAATCATCTAGCCTCCCAACTTCCCTGCCTCCTACCAATTTTGATCTTAAATATGTAGTATAATAATATGGTTATGATGAAGATGACGGCTTACACAGGATGTTCACCGGGAAGGATACTTATTTATTTTTGTATAACTTTATGGATACAATGAAAGCATCCACCCCTTTCCCGAAACTGTTCATAAAGACTTGAGTCTTTCTTCAGTTTCGCATATTAATTTCATTTTTTTTTTTTTTTTTAAACTAATAAAGCGGAAATTTTATATTTCTTTACAATCAAACCGTGAAAATAACAAAACAAATAAACTTTAAAAACTTTCATTGTACCCCTCACTGCAGTATTGTCAGTTTGTGATCAATCAAATACACATGGTCAGCACAATCACCTTTTTCTAATTTCCCAGTATTACAGTGGAGGAATACAGTGTTAGTTCCAAATTGAGACCGCGGCCGCACGCTCCAGATCCCGCATCGGAAAGGAAGAAGAACGTAGTCATACAAACAAATCAATCAAACGACACGAAACCCAAATACATATAGGAAATATTAGAATAATTTGCCCTATACAACATGCACTCAATCAACAGAAGAAAAACAATACGTATCAATAACAAATCACAGTGGAACATCAAATTATCAAGACACTACCGGCAAAATCCGAACACAGATCCTAACATGATCTATATATAAATTTATGGATAAGGAAAAAAAAATGGTTTGTGCTGATGAATATTTTAATAAAACTTGGGAATAGTATATGGAAGACAATGTCAGCTAAACGTCTGCCTCTCTTAGCTTGAAAAATGTTGGGTCTTTTTGTAACATTTTTCATCACGTTTTCACAAATTTTAAGCGGAATTCCATTAATTTCGTCACGAATGTTTTGTTTAAGTGGCTCAAATGTTTTTAGTTTGTTGACGAAACTCTTCTTCTTTATATAATCCTACAAAAAGAAATACGGGGTTGTTAAATACGGGGACTGCGGAGGCCAATCGATGTAACCATTTCATTAGATATTTTTTTGTGGAACCAATCTCTCAGTAATTCCGCTGTTACATTGGCCGTTTTTAGCTTAGAGTGAATGCAGATAGAGGCGCAATATACTAGTCTGGATAAAAACCTAGAAGATATCGAAATAGTAATGAGTCATAAGAACTTATCGGGTGAGGTAAAATCATACATGGTAAAAAAAGTAAAGGTAATTGTTGAAATAAATAAAAATAGGACACAAAATGCCTAAAACTGTCAAAGTGGAACGGAAGGCCTGTTGATGTCTGTCGATTGTCCGGCTTCTGCTGAATGAGATTTTCGTGGTTTCCTCTTTTTAAAGCAAATCCGGAGAAATTTTTTAACAAGGCCACTATCCTCGCACTAAAGTTAGAGTAATTAGAAGGGACATATTTTTTGCAGTAAAATAATACGCCAGGCAAAAAATAAGAAACTCTCATTTAAAAAAAACAAAAAAAAACTTGTTTTGCTGTCTTGTAAGAACCATATGTTAGCTCAAACCATCCAACTCTGGTATAAAAAAGTTATCAATCATGTTACAATAACGTTCTCCAGTAACAGTAACGGTGACGCCACGTTCATCTTCCAAAACATTAGGGCCAATGATACCTCCAAACGACATGGTGCACCATACTGTCATTTACAATGGACGCAAAGGTGCCTAATAAATGATTCGAGAATTTTCTGTTGATGTAACTCAACAATTTTGTTTATTAACCTATCTTTTTAATTGAAGTGTGCCTCATCACTCATGATGATATTTTAATGCAAATTATGATTATCATGAGCAAGCTGACATCATATTGGCGGCGTCGTAAATGGTCTTGTGGAAGAAGCTTTTGTAATAAAATTAAAAATGTTTACACATGCAAATCTTTTTGCATAAATTCCCGCAAAGTCATTGTCTTAATTTAAATTCCTTGGGCAAGGTATCGAATGAAGATTGATAGATTTTTTTGAACACTTTTTAGGACAGCAGCAGCGTTTACAGCTGATCTCCTCGTACATTGAGGCCCAAGCTTGTGCTTATCTGATACATAAGCTTATTTTTAAAAAAAAAGTCACTGAACGATAACTAGTGGGTTTTAATGGTACATTATTTCTACCAGTAATGATCGGTGATTTTATTTACAGGTACGCTATAAAAAATATCATAAATTTGTACCTACATAGTATATTATAAAATACAAGTTATATTTACTAGCTATTTTTCTAGTCGTTCTATCTGCTACAAAAACAACCATCATCTATGAAATCAACTCAAATGACGATTGTTATTAATTTCGTGATATATAATATAACGTAGCTATTTTATCTATAACTAAAATACAAAATTTAAATAAAAGTTTATAATAAATAGCACATTGAATTCAGTAGGTATCAAGTATTCCCATTACGATTGAAATGTCAACCGCCCAATTTGTTCTAGAAATGAATAACTCCAAAAACAGCCGCGTCGAGCGCCACATGTCCTGAGGTATGACTGCATAAACGTAATGGTGGTAATATGTCAACTATTTCGTCTCAAACGAAAATAACCCTTAAGAAATACTGTTTTAAAAATCGAGAATTTTCAAATAATTCGTCTAATCTGCAAGCTTACTGTAGGAGATAAAAACCACAACATGGTTTAAGATGTTCAAAATATAGTATACATTTGAATGAAAAAAAAATCTGGAATAATCGGCTTGTTTCTTGGCTCACTGCTAGCGCTGGTGCGTTTTATTTATATTTAAAGAAAAATGCAAATAGTGGCAATGATTTATCAGAAATACTGATTTTTCGTTAGTAAATTTTTCGTTTAAAAATATGATGGAAAGCTTCTTATAATAAAAACGATTCGCCCCTAATTTCTACACAAAATTTACGTGATTTTTTTAGTCCTCTCAATAATTGATGATTGATTTTGACAAAATGTTACTTTGATTTCAGCACTTTGGCCATCGAATATTTTTCCATAATAAATTTTCCACGTCTATACTTGACGATGGCGGCCATACATAGTAGTATTCTCTTCCGGCTAGCATTCTCTATTAATATTTATGTATTTATTAAGTGAGTGTCTTGACGTTATTTAACAATTACCTGTTAAACATTTTTTAATTAACAATGCACAGTAAATTATGATGCCACGAAATAATTTAAATATCGAATCCCATTTTTTAAAAAACTTATTACATTCTGTATATAAATAAATGACATGATTATTGTCTACATTTTGGAGAAATGATCAAATGTTCCGATTTAGTGAAACTAGTGGTAGCGTTTATTTTGTGATTGATTTGTTTTGCATTTATTTATTTGTTTACTTTTTGCATTGTCTAAATACAATGCACAGAGCGAAGATGTTAATTAATTGCTGCGTAAAGTCCCTTTTTAGTTTTTCTCTGTATAAGTAAGGTCCAATTTGTTTTGTAAACCTGTGTAATTTGTTGATACATTCAGTGTTAAATATTTTTTTATTATTTTATGGAGGTTGGACAATTTTTCTCACAACAATACGTATGTACAATTAAACGCATATTATTATCGCAATTTATTAAGTGAAATAAATCAAAATTTATTACAAATAACTGCAATGCAGTATTTTTGTTTTAGAAACGTAACTTTTTATCATTCATCATCAAATAATTTTAATAAATATATTGCGACATGAAAAGATTTGAACAATAAATCGTAATGGTTAAATGAAACAGAAAATTAACGCACCCTTATGGTTTCTAATCGATTGTGAAAATACGGTTTAAGGTTTTCATTAGGGGTAAAATTGCATTAAAGAACGTATTTCACATTCTCCCGTGGAAGGAAGCAAGAACATTTAGGTCGTGGCACCTTAAGGCTAAATGGGGCACTTGCCGTAGTTGCCGGAAAACGAATTATCAGAGTCTCTCAAAGTTCACACAACCCCCGCTGAGCACATGAATAAAAGAAAATAGTTCCTGTTCATAGAATCATTAATAATAAAGAACACTGACAAAAAATTCAACAGACATGGAGGAGAAAAAGTGGAAAGAAGATTCTATAAAAAAGTTTTTTTTTTAATGTTGTAATACCAGACAAAAACAACACTATCATATTAAAAAAGCGAGGGCAAACTCAGGACAGTTAAAACTAAACAATAGACAAACACTGCAATGACTCACTTGACTCTTCGAAGTATTATATAAAAAAACCATTTTAAAATCAACAATAAAAAGCACATAATGATTTTACTTACCAGGCGAGAAAAAACATGATTCAACCTTACATTATATTTATATAACTAAACGAGTTTAAACATTTTAATAAATAAATTTAAATATTGTGAAATGAGAGATTTTTTAGTAGGTAGAATTAGTTTTTATACTAACTGTTATAAATAGAAATAAAACAAATATTTAAAAACAGCTTGCCCACCACATACCGCATACCGCACACCGCATCTGAGGACACAAGTCTCCTTGGCGGTGCCCACATACACGGAAAATTTGCTCATTGTCAAACGAAAAAAGCTGCCCGAAGGAGCTCTCTGAAATCTGGTAGCCTTAGCATCTTTGTGATGAAAGAAAGTAATCCAGAAGTAAATAATATGTATTTTATTGGATTGAGAAGAGAGGGAAGTAAACTCTTCACTGACTGGGATTAAATTGATTGGACATGATCAATTCGCCGAAATGATTACAAAACTTTTTAAAAGCCTTGAAATTATTTTTGGAAGCCACCAGATCTGTATATCCGACAGGACCTATAACAGGGCCACGGATAGTAGCAAAAAGCTCCATTTGGTAATCATAAAGAAGGGGAAAGAACAAGACTACGGGATGTGTTCAGAAAATTGGTAAGGATATCCGCAGCAGCACGAAAGGGAGTCAACAATATTAAAAACAAATATTTTTTGATTAAATTTACCATGACCTGATAAAAACTGCGTAGTCCAGTGATCGGGGATTACCCAAAAAAATTCTAAGCACAGACGGTTTAAAGGAAAAAAAAAGTAAACCCTCCCTGAAGGGGAAGATTCCCATCGCGATTGCCAAGCATTAAGAAGAGCATTTAAAGTAATTTTTTTATGTCCGATTGAGACCTTTGTTCAGTTGGGAGTAGACGGATGTCACCAATAACAGAGGAACGCCTTCTTTTTAAGTGAAAATTTGCAGATCGTCATTGAACCTCCAGATCCTAAGGAAACAAGCCCGTTAGAATCGGGAGTGCATCCGTCGAGCATGTCATACTTAAATACAGCTTACCCACCACATACCTCACACCGCATCTGAGGACATAAGTCTCCTTGGCGGTGCCCACATACACGTTGTCAAACGAGAAAAGCTGCCCGAAAGAGCTCTCTGAAATATGGTAACCTTAGCATCGTTGTTCTGAAAGAAAGTAATCCAGAAGTACATAATATGTACTTCATTAGATTGAGAAGAGAGGGAAGTGAATTCTTCACTGACTGGGATTAAATTGATTTGACATGATCAATTCGCCGAAATGATTACAAAACTTTTTAAAAGCTTCGAAATTCCTTTTAGAAGCCACCAGATCTGTATATCTGACAGGACCTATAACAGGGCCACGGATAGTAGCGAGAAGCTCCATTCGGTAATCATAGAGAAGAGGAAATATAAAATCATACTTAAATACAGCAAATAAAGCTCCTTTAACACATTTAGACGCTTTAAATACATTAAGATACCTTCAACTACACAGTTTTACATAATACCCTCCCCCCCAGCAACTGTGAACAACATAACAGATATATTGTTGTATTCCTTTATAATATCGAATTGCTTGTGTTTTAACATACGCAAATAATAAAAACACTGACAACCAGCGTCCGAGCTATGGTAAAAATGAACTGGAAAAAATATGCCTATCACTATACAGTTAAAGACAATATCATATTTTCTAAATTTGAGATGAGTTAGTTAGAGAGCAACTTGTCTATTTATAACACATCAGTAATCGAAATACCAATTTATTTTAATATTTTATATTCACGAGCTTGTTCGACAGTTCATTGAAATAATACAAATAATATTTATTTTTATAACATTCTGCTTATGTTAGAACATCCACGTTTCGCTAACTCTTCCAAATGTTGACTTTTCTGAAGTAAAAGAGCTGAAACCCTTATTGAAAACACAGTTTGTAAAGTGGCCACTTAAGCCCTGTAAATGGCTAGACTTTCATATTCCCTTCTCATAAATGTTTTCCCTCTGTATTGCAGCAAATTTAAATTGAATGACCCCATAGGGAGGAAATGCCTCGAGGAAAGCCTGGCTACAAACATACTCAAAACATTTAAAAATAGTATTTTTAAGTTTATTTAATTTTATGTTGAATAATTTAAGGAGAATTTTACGACCGAACACCGAAGAATATTTCTGTACCGGGTTTCGTGATTTAAATTTCGCTAATTGTTTGAGTATGCCGAGGATTGAATAAGATTTTCAACGGCATTGGAGAAATCGTGCTGAGGAATAATTTTCCATGAAAGTATCTTCTTCAGATAGCAGATGTTTTGAACAAGTATGGTATGAATGTAGATATTTGAAACCAAAGTGAAAATATTTTTTAAAGCTTAGTTCTAAAAATATTGAATCTATAAGATGCTTTTAAGTACCAGAACCCTAACAATCGAATTATTATTCTTTATTGTATTAGGTTATTTAATATGATTTATGTCCGTTTTTTTCCAAATTTTAAAATGAGTACTAAAAATTAAACAAAATGTTAAATATTTTTATTCGAAATCAAATTATCTAATCTACGATAAATCGTTATAAGTTAAGTTAAATGTATTATTATTTTTAATAACAAGGCTTCGAATTGAAATGTCAAGTAAACGAAGGTGAGCATTTTCGACACCTTCAGTTCGCGTTCAATCGAGGGAATAAAGAAAAAACAAATATGGCAACTGTAAGCGAAACTGAGTAAATCGATATTTTTATCTTTTAGGGATTTCATATGACTACTGCTTTAAACTCTGAAAAGATTGTGGTAAAGCATTCCTTTGCGCGCGGTGATGTAACATCGTGTTACCACAAGCAAAAGACAAAATATTTTAATATTCAGACCCTAGAAAAAAAAACAAACATGCGACATATTGTTTTATAATTCTTTTTCCATAGTTCACAAAAATAAACTTTTAATTAAGCCCTGTTATAAAAAAATAAATGAAAAATATAAAAACATTGATCATCTCTCATCTGTGCGTCTCCAATCATTGTCGATAACCGACTGAATATGTTTCACACAAACATCGGCCACAGAACCGCGTCTCTGTTTTTCTTGTTTTAAATTTTATCTTCATGCTCTCTCCTTCATAAATTTATTGCTGTATTAGAGTCACGTTTATTCCTGGCGTGGCAAGGCTAAATATTAGGCTTAGTTTTACAAATGCTACTTTCCAAATTTGGTGTAATAATGAAAAATTTAAGATGACGAAAATGCAATTTCTTAATCTAAAAGAGATACATCAAGTCTTGCATCGTTTGTAGACTAGTGTGACATCACAGCCACACAAGAGTCAAACTATTTTCTTAGCAAAAATAAAGAAAATGCCTCAATTTAAAGTGAATATTATTATTTAAAACAACATAAATAGTCGTATTAACCAAAAATCTCGGTAGCTGGAGATATGTACCTTTGTTTTTTTGCGTCACAAATAAAGAAAATACGTTGTTTATTTATTTGTTTTAATTTGACACTTTCTCTTCTTTTAGAAAAAAAAAGACAAAACTTACGTCTAAAGTTTTGCAATGTCACTTTCATGGCGGTTTTTTAGAAAGGCGTTCTTATTGTTCAATGAGGAAGTTCAGCGGTTTTTTTCAAATTTTTTATTCGTTAATAGACTGTTTAACTAAGTCAAAATTTTTTTTTTTAATTTTTACACATCGTATTATCGGCGCTACGATTCTTTAAAGTTTTGTATTTCTGAAATAACTCCGCGTGTGACGTCAGAGGTTCATTTCCGCTTATTCCCATTCAGTTCTTCCTATTGGTCCAGAAGCGACAAGCAGACCGGAAATCTTCCATAGCTCTCAGATCATAGGTTGATTCACATGAACCAGTGACGTCATTTAAAGTAGTGCGTTTTTATCAAAATATTTTTTATTATTTTTTCTGTACATTTTCAAGAAACTTTGCCGTACAATTTAATGCTCTAATTTTTACCCCGCGTAAGAAAACATTTTTTGTATCCAAGTTCCTCATTGTGATTATTTTATAGATACGCTTAAAATTATTAAACTTACAATAAAAACAGTTTTTGGAGTAGTGTGGTAAAGTCGTAACCACATGAAAAAAAAACTGTTCAAGCTGAAAAAGAATCTACTGAAATCTACCGATTAATTTTTTGAATCTACCGATATTAGCTTGATGAAGATAAGCAATTCTGCTTAGGGCCTCAGTTAATTAGGATTGCTGGTGCGTTATATTAGTTTTTTATAATACAAATTTATTAATGAATCTGAGTTTTTTATACGTTAGTTATTTTTAATAATGATAAAAGTAACTTGAAGTTATTTAGGATACCATTGATTAATTTTGAAATGTAAAAATGTTTGTAAATGTTCAGCATATTTTGAGGTTAAGTATTAAAAACAAAGGATGATTTTTGGTAAGATTTTAGAGTGAAAATCAACCATAATTAAAATAAATACTTAAAATATAGACCACTTGTAATAATCATTTATTATTATAATTAAAATGCAGTTCCACCAAGAAATGTCAGTAGAAAAACTTAAACTATTTATACCACAAACATACTATTTAGCTTGTCTGCCTACCCATAAAATGTCATTGAATATAAGCTACTCTTATGTATTTCTTACACTTACACAGTAAAATACATTTTATGGTTAAATATGTCTACAGTTCACTATATTTTCAAAGAAAATACATAAATATAATTATGTGAAACTAATTCTTATTGAGTTAAAACCGCGAAATATAACGTAAAAATATTTGACAGCTGTATCGCACTCCGTATTTACATAAAACAACGGCCTTACAAAAGAGACTACCGATTTTGCAGAACGTCGTCTCTATCGCTCGTGTCCAGTGTAGAATGAGTGTATGAATGACAAAGACGGCGCAATACAAAGCTAATTAAACTGGTGTTGTTTTGTGGGTTACCGTTCCTTTCAGTTTATTGATTTGAGTATCTTTTTTTCATAAAAACAAAAATTACTGATTGTTGCCAGTCACCATGCCACAGCAAAAATCAGCGGGGAAGATAAAATAACCATATGGTGGACTGATTTATACTTAAAAAAAAAGATTTCATACACCAGTCGGCATCAATTATCATTTTCATACACAAAACAGTATTAGGCCAATTAATCTCAACTCGATTTTTTTAGCAAACTTTTCTCCCGTGAGTAGAAACTAAATAAATATAACCAAAGAAGAAAATAATGAATACGTTTTCATCCACCCTTATTTTACCGGACCAGGTGGATTGACACGATACGTGTGAAACGGGCCCGTACATGATAGACACAGTCAAAAATTTTGACATGAAAGATAATATATTTATAAGACTCCGACTTAGCCAGTTTTTTCTATATGCTCATGCTATAAATAACGTAAACGTAAAAGCAAAAAAATAACGTAAACATAATACCTACATTTTTTTTCGAATGATTTTGTTTACTAATGGTGTTCATATTTAATTTTTAAAGTTAAATGAAAAAAAAAAACGGAGACATTATAACAATAACACACAATATTTTAAACAATGTTATTTAAACTCATTCTTGGACTTAAAGAAATAATAAATGAGTACACAAATTTTAAATCGTAAGATGTTAATAATACCTTTGCAAATGTTTTTTTTTTCCACGTAGGTACTACATAATTATACAACTGACATATAACAGAGATGAAGATAATTTTTTTAAAGAAAATATAGAAATTCTGGAACTTACTAGGCTAGTTATCTGTAATTGACTAATTTAAAACACACTGCGTAACGTTTCACTATTCTTAATAATAATAATAATTTAGGTTTCAGGAAAACGCATCAAGTTAGCAACGAACCGACATAAAACCTCACCGGCCATGGTGGTTGAATGAGCTATCTTCACCGTTTTAAACTCTAAAAAATCAATAGCTGTTCATGTGATGATGAGACATATCAATATGTCCCTCATTCGTTGACGCATTGGCCAATTTCAGCTTAAAGCGAATGCAGCTAGAGACGCGATGTAAAAGTCTGAATAAAGACCTAGTAGATATCGTAACTGTAATTAGCCGTGATGACTGATCAAGCGAGGTAATACCATGCATGGTAAAAATAGTAAAGGTAATTGTTGAAATAAATAAAAATAGGAAATAAAATGCTGAACACTGTCAAAGAGGAACTGGAGGTTTGTTGATGTCGGTCGATAGTTCGGCTTCTGCTAAATAATATTTCTGTGGTTTCGTCTTCTTGAAGCAAATGCAGATAAGTTCATTAACAAAGTCACAGCAGGCTATCTATCTATTGTAGTAAATATAAGCCACGTACATAATAAGCTAGGTAAAAAATTTAATCAATTCCCATTAAAAAAAAGATAATCAAGGTTTATGAACAAACATAAATCATGTTTAGACATCCACATTTCTGAAATTCTTTACTCAGTTGATTTTTATGAAGAATAGGAGCTGAAACCATTACTAAAGTAGGTAAGATTCATCTGATTGAATTAGTTAACCTCCAAAATATTACTTTAAAATATTTTTTAATTTAAATTCTTTTTGTACCAGTTGGTTCAATCAGTAATATTTTGAGTTTGTCCGAATCTGATTTTACCCCCTAGGGAGTTATTGACATATTCATATGTCTCTTATTATAAAAAAGGCCTTATTTATTAGATTTCCTTATCCCAAACTTACTTTGGGAAACTATACCTGGTTAAACTTTTTATACCCAGAATAAAAAATGTTACTTTTACAAATATTTGCGACCTAAAATAATTATATAAAGCTTATTCGATCCTATATTTTTTGACCATGCAATATTTTTTCGTGCACACGTGCAGTTATAGATATTGATTCACTATTCGTATTATTCTGGATAAAAAATAAAAAAAACTAGACAAATGACACTCGTAACCTATCAAGAAGATCAAAATCCGTTATGAAATCAATTTATTTATGGATTAATTGATTATTGTTGTAACTCTGAGAATTTCTTCTAAATGAACCAATTGAAAATTTTAATTTGTTGGAATAGAGAGGGAAAAAAATTTTAAGATGGGAATATGGGAGTCTAGGCATTTACAGGGTTTATGACCTGTCATTGGCTGGTTTAAGTGGCCACTTTACACACTGTGTAACATTCACCATTCTACCTATGAATGAACATCTACATTTCTTCAAGTCTTCCATCTGTTGACTTTTGTGATGTAAAAAAGATGAAACCTTTATCATGTGGGTGTTTTTAAAAATGTTTTCTCTCTCTGTTGCAATAAATTTAAATATGAACTCTTTAGGGAGAAAATCCAGCCAGTCTGCAAGCATTTGAAAACACTCAAAACGTTTTTCAATTGTAAATCATGCATATTTATTGGGCATTAATAGCCATTTGAAAAATAATACTCAAAGTAAATAATTGAAAATAGATAGTTTTTTTCAAATATTAAAAAACGCAAGATTGACAAAAATACTTCCCTTTCAATGGTTTCGTCAATAAAGGATCTTTGCATTACTTTAAATAGTAAACTCTCCTATCGTGAACACATTCATAATATTGTAAACAAATCTCTCAAACTTCTCGGTTTTATCAATAGAGTGACGGCAGACTTCAAAAATATTAATACCATCAAAATTCTTTATTGCTCACTAGTTTGACCCCATCTAGAATACGCTTCTCCTATTTGGTCTCCATTCTACAGGACTCAAATTGACCACATTGAGTCTGTCCAATACCGTTTTTTAAGAAAAGTGGCATGGTTGCTCGGATTACAAAGGGGTAATTATTTTTATTTTGAAATAGAGCAATCTCTGAATCTGTCTTCATTGGAGAGACGTAGAACTGAGACGACCTTATATGCATTTTCAAAATATTTAATGCTTTAAGTGATGTCCCATCTCTGTTGCAATCAATTTCTTTTCATGTTCCCAACCGTGTCACCAGAAGTCAAAATCTGCTATTTATAAAATCTTCTAAGAGCAACTTTGGTTTTTATGCCCCGATGTCCAGAATGTGTAGATTAGTCAATTCATCACACAACTTGGAATTTTCTGGGATAGATCTTCCGGCTTTTCGTAGATCTCTTCGCAACTAAACAAGGTGGGATGAAGTTGGATTGGCATGGTTTAGCTCAAAGTTTTTGATCTTTCGTTTTTTTTCATATATTGTACACTATTATTGTTTTGCCCTTGTTTGTCTTTGCCAAATAGTTTTATGTTCTTTTTGTTCAGTTTCTTGCATTTATGTTTCTTCATGTATCTGTTGTAATTGGCTTAGGCCGTATATATATAATAAATAAATAAATAAAAACGATAAATAATATAAAAAAATATATCATTGATAAATGATTTGGCGATTAGAAATTAAGTTATTGAATACTTTTTATCAGGTGAATCGTTTAATTAGCTTTGTGATTTATTTATTTACTTCTCTCTTCAATCCGTGCCTCATGTCTGAGGATGGTGATTACGCCTGACTCCAGGCATGGCTCGTCTGTGAACAGTTTCCTTCTATCTGGAACGGTCTTGTGCTCTTCTATAGGCATTCGTCAGTGATGATTTTGATAACTCAGTGACTGTGCCGCTCCATCTTGTCAGTTGACGTCTACGCGACCTTGTCCCCTCGACACTTTCCCGGATAATAGTTTTCTCCAAACTATCAGAATTTCCCCTGGAAATACGCCTAAAGAACTGAAGGATTCTTTTCTCGCACATGGATGTTAGTCTTTCTCCTATGCCCAGTTCCTGGATAGATGCATTTGTACGTCTGGCCGTCCACGGAATCCGCAGTATTCCGTTATTATCATTTATTTACGTAAAAGTGATTTATTACACATTTTCTTGAGACATCAGTCCCAAGTCCATGGGATTAAAAGTCCTGTGTTGAGTTGAGACAAGTAATTAGTTGACACAGACATACGAGTATATTAATATATTACAACAGAGATGAAGAACATTTCAGATAAGGTAATATAGAAGTCTAGGCATCTGCAGGGTTTATGACCTGTCAATGGCTGGTTTAAATGGCCACTTTACACACTGTGTAGCACTCACCATTCTGCCCATATTCGACCATCTATATTGTTTCAATTCTTTCATCTGTTGATGATTGTGAAGTTAAAGCTTAAACCTTTATTTTCACCTACATACTAGGTAACGCCTGAAAATCTTATTTTTTCAATTTCTATACTTCTTCATGGACCAGGTGGATTTATCAACAATATTTTGAGTTTGTTCAAATTTTACGAGTATATCACAAATATCATATGGGTCAGAAACATGTTGGATGTATACATTTTATGTTTATTAAACTTAAGTATAATAAAATTAATCTTTTAAGTATAAATAGTGCGAAATATTATACAACAAGGATCATGTTGTAAAATTTGGTAAATAAAATTTATCTGAATAAAATGTATATTTGACTTTAATATTTATACTCATAATCCGTATTTCTCATAAAAATATCTGGAAAGATAGCATGTTTTCTAAATTGTTTAATTCTGAGATAAATATTATCCATTTTACTTCTGAAAAAATGACAGATGACAGATCGCGGGCTTATTCCAGCGCTATACCACTTTGGACTCGAGTGTACTCGTAGAATAAGTTTCTATAGTCGCTATCCCAGCTCTATACATACCGAGTATAACTTAATGCGAGGTTTGTTAGTAAATTTTTTAACTATTGTGTGGCTGTGATATCACACTATTTAATATACGATACAAGACTTGATATATCTCTCTTATTTATTTTATTTTATATATTTATTTTAATCTTCACGTCAACATTTTCAAGAACAACATTTTCAGGAAAGTCAAATGTACAAAAAAATATTTATCCTTGGTATGCGAAGAATACATGTGTCGCCAATACAGCAATAAATCTGTCATAACAAGGAAGACCGAGACGCTGTTTTGTGGCCGGTGTTTGTGTAGTGAGCGGGGGTGCACGTATGTAAGCTTACTAGCGTATTTTTCTTTTTTTTTTCTTTTTCTGCCTTCTTCTTTTTCTTCTTCTGCAGCTTGATTTTCTCCAATGCTGGATAAAGGCCTCTTCCAAACGTCTCCATTCCTTCCTATCATCCGCTTTCACCATCCACGTTTTACTGGCAATAGAGGCAATGTCGTCGACCCATCTTTTCTGTGGCCTTCCAACACTTCTTTTGTTTGCGCATGGTCTCCAGTTTATTATTCTGGGTGTCCACCTGCCATCATTTTGTATCACCAAGAGTCCTGCCCACTGCCATTTCAATTTCGCTGCACGATCCATGATATCTACGACTCCAGTTTGGCGCCTTATTTCTTCATTTCTTATTGTCTCTTAGACATACACCAAGCGTCTGTCTTTCCATGGATCGTTGGGTGCATTTTAATTTCTGGCAACTATCCTTCGCGGAGCCTGTAACCGCTAGAAAACGCGTCTCGGGGTGGTGGATAGGGGAACACTCGGCAGATATGCAGGGTAGGAGGGAAATAAAATACATCCCGTGAACCAAACAGGCAGTAGCGTCTGACCCAGATTGGGTGGCTACAAACAGCGTCTGCTCTCTATGTTAATGGCGGCTGAATCCAAACTCACCAACACGTTGGGCAAGCGTGGTGTTCAAATGCCAAAAACCTCCAAACAAAACGAAATAAACACGAATTTTATTTTTCTGTAACATGTATAAAATGTATATTTATTTTTATAAATTATGGAAAAAATATTTTTGAACAATATGAACTTCAGAATATTTCATCTTTGCTTGTGGTAACACGATGTTATATCACCACGCGCAAAGGAATCTTTTACCGCAGTCATTTAAAAGTTTCCTATTCCATCCTTATTTTACCATTATGTTTACGCATAATTTTGTAAGGCTTATTTTAACTGGTGAAAGTAACATGAAAATTACACTTTGTATAAATAAATATGTGAGTGTTTGTTGAGATATATGTGTGTATGTGCATATGTGTGTGCATACGTGCATACATAATAAATTATGTTTATGTGTATCAATGAATGTATTACCAAGGGATAATTTTCTAGTGAGTAGAGCAAGTTCACTGACAGGGATCGTTCGTAGTTGTGTCACTATAACCAATAAAAATTATCAATTTTATATCATTATTTGCAAGGAGGTACTTTATAACAAGCAACTTCGTTGGATGGTCATCATTTCGTACCGATTTCAATTTTTAAATATCACAAACGCCTATTTTCGACATCGTTCCAGGTGTTTAAGATTTCACGGTGAAAAAAAGAAGCTTAACATTTATTTGAATGTAATGGGCACGTTTTGTTTACAAAGTGATTTATAAAATACTGTAACAGACACGATTGCACGTTGTTGAACAAACCAGAATGACCACGAAAGCACGTAAACCGTGTTTTAATTGCCTGCAAATTGCGCTATGCAAATTCTGTTTGTATAAGAGCATTGGAAATATCCCCTTTTACGCGTAATATTCAGGTGTCCCCTGTCTGGACTTAAACTATGCAATTCGTGACGATTTACGCTTGCTTACTTTATGTAAATAAAGCGCTGAGTACAAAAAAACATAAAATTTAACTGAGAACGTTTTTACAAGGGGCATATTGAAGTCTAGGAACACATTTTTTAATGTATTATTGAAGAATTGAAGTAATATATGTAAATATTAAAAAAATAAGCAAAATGATAAATGTTACACAAAGTGTTTTATGTAAAACCAGTAAATGACAGGTCGTAATTTCTGTAAATGCTCTAGTTTTATACGTTCTTCCAAAATAAAAATTCATCTATTTTTTAATGTGTACTTTTAAATACCTTCTACCTAAGGGATGGAATCCAGTACTTCTAGAAGCAATTTAAAATACTAAAAGTGCTCTTGATTAAAGAGTTGAACTAGTGTTGACAAATCATACGTATTTTTTTACAAATATTTGCGCTTTTATTGTTTATTTAATTATATTTTTTTTTGTGGCCATTATAAACGATCTATATACAACTAATAAAATGGAAATCAAGTTATGGTGAAAAAGGCCATCTGATCTGTGAGTCCGCGATGCTACAACTGAACCACAACCCGGTTTATTTTAATTGTAATAATTTACAACAACAACGAAACCATCACGCCGTTTCCCCGTAAGGGTAGGCAGATAGAATAAAACGCCACATCACTATATCTTCGCATACATATCTCGCTTCCTCTACATTCATACTTCTGGTCATGCACGCGCTCCGAACATTCCGACTTTTGACATGTCCATCTTCAAGTTTTTCTCGAGTTCATTTAAATGAACTAGAAATTTTAAAACTAGATTACCCCAGGTGAGTATAACAAGTTCAGAATCTCATGCCGTGCCAACGGTCAGCTTCAAGGACTCAGGGGGGGCAACATTTTAAAATACAAACATTTACATCGCAACGTATAATACAAGAACGTTAAGATCGGAAGAAGATCAAATAAGACTGGAACATGAAATTAAAGATATCAAATGAGATATCCTTGGAATATTCAAAACAATATTGAGAGGAGAGGAAGCCGTAACGTTACCATCAGGCCACCTTCTTTGTAACAATAATATTTATTCTTCAATCGGGGGAGTAGCTATACTAATATGTGAAAATATCGATAACCGTGTAACTAAGATGACTAGTTTATCTCACAGAGTTATTCAGGTCTTATTAAAATAAATTAACAATTCACAAAACAAATAATTCATGTTTATGCTTCCACGAGTGCCTCTGAAGATGAATAAATCGTACAACTATAAAAAGATATTTCCAAAGCTAAAAAATCCGAAAAGGTGAAACTAGTAATTTTTACTGGTAAATTTAATGCCAAAATAGGGGTAAATAAACAAGGTGAAGAGTGTTGGAAAATTTAGTTTGGGAATGAGAAACGAAAGACGGGAAATGCTGTTAAACTCTTTACAAAAAGAAAAATTATTATTCTTTTTTTTTTCAAAAAACAAAAACAGAGTTCATCTCTGTTGTAATTTGTTAATGAATAAATAACGTTTTTTTGTGTTACTAACAATCAAATTTTGTATTTGACCAGTTTTAATGATTTTTAAAGAAACTCAAGTTTTTTTTATTGCTCTGGGTGTTTTCTGCAAATTGAGAAATGCCGTTTTTGTGATCGACACCATTTTCAGAAGGTAATTAATACAGTTTTTTGTATAAAAAGGGGTGTGACAGAACATGTCATTGACCTAACTGATATCATCAATTTCTCAGTATTTCGAAATTGTGGACTAGATGCTTTCTGGATAATTACTGTTAGAAAATAATAAAGGGTTAAAAAACTCTCATTATTAGGTAAATATATATATTTAGCAACATAAAAAATGGAATTATTAAGGAATATAGACGTCTAGGCATGAACATGACTGATTACTTAAAAAAAACCTTGAAATGCTTATATTTTTGCATTTATCATCTTACTGTTGTATTGATACATCAACTGCAGCGTATCTCGTTCATATTTTGTTGCATGAAGGTACGATGATCAGTTTTTTGCTTTTGTGTCAGTCCAGGGACTATTGAATAAACAAATAAATATTTCACCCTAACCATGTCGGGAATCGAACACGACACCTCTTGTACGGTAGGCAAATCCGCTGACTATTAGACAACGAGGCTGACATTATGATTTATGCGATACATTAAAACAATGAGGAAGTTCACTGCTACGGGAAATGGGATATTAATTTTTATTTCTTACGTGCGGTAAAATTTAGGGTCTTTAATTGTCCGTCGAAGTTTTTCCGGAAAAAATACAAGAACAAATCATAAAAATGTAATACTTTAAATTACGTCACAAGTACTAAATAAATCATTGAACGAGAGTTGTAATCGATTACAAAGTGTGGTCCAACAATAACGCACGATGTTAGTTGTAAATAAAACAAAAAAAATTTAGAGAATTATCTTTTTTAAATTGTTTTATGATAGAAAGATTTATGATAATTATGTGAGAAATAAAATATAGGGTAAATGCTTGCCACGGCTTCGGTGGCATACCTCTATCAGATGGTTTATATTTTCAATGACGCTGAGGCATTGGGTTCAATGCCGTTAATGTGTCAAATTATTTCATCTTTAAGCTCTTGAATGGCTCTTAGCTAATTGACGAATATTTGTTTTTGATTGTTGAAAAGCCGATGAATCCACAAAGAGTGACTGTTTGGTGCGGTTTATGGGCTACCGGCGTCACCGGGCCGCACTTCTTCGAAAATGAGGTCGGTCAAGCAGTTACCGTGAATGGTGTTCGCTATTGTGATATGATAACGGACTTTCTGTGGCCAAAAGTTGAGGATATGGAGCTGGACGATATATGGTTCCAACAGGATGGTACCACACAACGAAACAATGGCTCCATTGCGCGAAAAATTCAATGGCCGTGTTATCTCACGTCGTGGCGATGTCAATTGGCCGTCACGATCATGTGATTTGACACTGTTGGACTTCTTTCTTTGGGGATATTAAAAAAAAAATACAAAACTTTTCTTAAAATCTTCTTAAAACAAAATAAAATCAAAAATCGTATTTATTACAAAAAAACTTTTTTTATGGCTTAGTTTGATAGTCAATTGACAAATAAAAAATATAAATAAACCACTTATCTTGGTAATGAGGTTTTATTTATTTTGTTTTGAAATATGTTTATATTAAAAAATACCTGTTTGGGCGTAAACATTTAAAATAAAATATAAAAAATAATAGTCATCCTGACATGAATATGTGACAGTAACGTATTTTATTAGATTTTAACTCAGGACGAAATCTTTATTTGACGCAAAAAGGTATATTTGATAACGAATAATTTGACCTAGGTATTCAATTTTCCTTCTTTTGGCCAATTCCATTAGGTCGTGGTATTATGCAACCCTTGTCACCCGCTTTGACTGTCATTTAGTACACTTATTCGAGATGACGTGTGTGTAGCATCGGAAGACCATTGAATAAAACATGAGGACTTAAAGAAATAGCTCGAGGAGATATATTCATTTGAATGGATTAACTTCAGAAATTGAGAAAAAGAGAGAAAAAATGTATTTGAGAAGAAATGTGGAAGTGTAGGCATTTGCAGGACTTAAGAACTGTCATGGGCTGAATTGAGTAACGACGTTCCACAGATTGTAACATTCACCATTCTGCTTTTGTTTCAACATTCATTTTTCCTGCTGAAACGTATATTGATCTGGATGAAATTTATCTCGTTGAATAGCTTTGATAACAAGGCGATGCTTAAAAGTGTAATTAATTTGTTTACTTTTTATTATTTTGCACGCTAGTGAATGTAAACCAGTGTCAAAAGTAGCCATTCAAACCACCCAATGATAAGTCATTAGCCCTGTAAGTGGACGTTCATATCACTTTCTTAAAAACGACATCCATCACTGTTATAATATGGTATTAATTATATAGATGTTTATTTATTTATTTTAAAGAAACAAACAGCCGACAGTTAAATAATAACTTTTTTTTTTTAAATACGGTTTAAAGACAGACAAACTCATACATATTATTAAATTGTGTTACAACAAAAGAACGTGTTTATGTGTAGTTGTATGAGAGTAGGTGTAGATTTGTGTTTATGTGTATAAGTGTGAGAGTAAGTGTTCAGGTGTGTGTAAGTGTGAGCATCATTAAATCGTAAGTGAGATCGTATCGCAGCCAGAAAAAATAAGTCGTAATTTATTTTTAAATAAATTAAGAGGCATGTATTAATATATAAATAGATGAAAAAAAAACATTATAGTTAGAGCAAGAACGATAGAGGAAAGAGTGTTGTGCATAGTTAGTGCTGCAGACTGGTAGATGGAATAAATACTTATTACTTGTCACGCGAAAGGGGACATTAAGATTAATTTTGGAGAGCAGGTTAATAGAATCTACTTTGTTATTTAATAATTTATGTAAATAGCATAATTCAGATACAGTGCGTCTATTTTCAGGGGTAAAAAACTAATTTTGTTTGTCAGATTGGCTGTAAGTACAAAGCGTTTTATTGTTTTTATAACCTACGTATTTAAAAAAAATTCGTTGAAAATTTTCAATCCTTTCAATGTTTGTTATATATTGTGGGCTCCACACAACAGATGCAACCTCCAAATTACTGCGTACGAAAGTGTTATATAAATGTTTTAATGTATTTGGTTTTTTGAAAGGTTTGGAAATTGTTAAAATGAAGCCCAGCATTTGGTAAGTTTTTTCAACAAAATAATTTATATGAAACCCGAACAGCAACTATTATCAAGAATAACTCCTAAGTCTCTAATCTCGCTACACCGTGATATGGAATTATCTTTGATCGTATAATTGTGCGTAAAAAAAATGTACTCTCAGTAAATGTCATTGAATAACATTTTGAGGTATTTATGTACATTTGATTCTTATTTCAGTAATCAAATAGACGACCAAATCTTTTTGGATATTTAGACAGTGAGAAATATCATTGACAATGGCAAAGATCTTGACATCGTCGGCAAAAAGTATAAATTGAGAAAATTCAAAGCACTGATTTATATCATTAATAAAGTGAGAAAATAAAATGGATTCCTAAATGGTAACCCTGCGGAACATCAGAGCTGCAGTATTTGAAACTAGATAAGACACCGTGTAAAGCTACTGCCTAGGATCTATTTGTTACGTATGAATTCAACCATCTTAAAAGATTACCATGAATGTCATAACCTTTCAGTTTATGAAGCAAAATGCTGTGGTTAATTTTATCGAATGCCTTTTGAAAATCGGTGTATATGGTGTCAACTTGAGATTTTTTGCATAAGGAATCAGTAATAAAATTTGTGAATTCCAAAAAAAATTGATTCAACTAACCTACCTTTGTAAAAACCATATTGCTGTGTTATAATAATGGGAGCGATAGCAGGTGTGAGTTGATCAACTACTATTATTTCCATGACTTTAGTAAAAACTAATATTTTTTAAATAGGTATATAATTTTTTACATCTCACTTACATTTACTTTTGTGAATGAGTGTAATAAAGGATGTTTCCATAAACTGGGAAAAATGTAAAAATGTTAAAGATAAGTTATAAAGGTAAGATAGTGGAGCAGAGAGTTCATCTGCACAGTTCATAGTAAAAGAGGATGGAATTCCATCAGGACCATAGCTATTAGATGAGCAGAGGCTTTTAATTATTTTTAATATTAGATCAGTTTTAATTTCAATATGGTGAAGGTCAATAGAAGTATTAGATTCAGTTTATAATATATGAATTATCAACATATACGAATATTAGAGACTTGATTTTTAGATTTAATATAGTAGTAGTAGTAGCAATAAAAAAACATAAGCAAAAGTATTATTTACGTTTTGTCATTTAATTTTTGTACACTGATTCATTGATTTTAAGTCTAAGCATTCAAGTAACTTTTTTCAAATGTTAGGTGTCAACTCTTGAGTGGCTGTGATGTCACAATAGTCGGCATATGACACAAGACTTGATATATCTCTCTTATTTTTTAAAATTATGAATCCGTATTTTTTGTTCTCTTCAAATGGTTATTTTCACACCGGATTTGGAAAGTTAAATTTGTAAAACTATGCTGAGTGTTGATAAAAAAATATTTATTCTTGCTACGCAAAGAATAAATGTCCGCTAATTCAGCAACACATACAAATGCCTTATACAAGAGAGAGCACAAATATAGAAGTCATAACAAGAAAGACAGAGACGCTGTTCAGCGGTGGATAGTGTCTTTAACAGATTCAGTCGTACTATATAATCTGTGATTCAGTCTTGAGTCGGCTGATGACAGTGATGGGGGACGCACGCGCGTAACCATGAGCGGCGTGTTTGTGATTTTCAATTTATTTTGCTGTAACGGGGCTAAATTATATGTTTATTTGCATTAATTATGGAAAAGGAATTATTGAACAGTATGTTTACATGTTATTTTTTTTTCATATGTCTGAACTTTAGAATACTTCGCCTTTTACTAGTGGTAACACAGTGTTACATCACCGCGTGCAAAGGGATTATTTACCACAGTCTTTTAAGAGTCAACATAATTTGTGTTTGTTTTTTATTCTAATTTAAAAATGAGAACAAATTTAAAACAAAATACTTAAGGTTATACGTCATTTAGACGAAAATTTTCTGCTCTACAAGATTTGTAACGAGTTGTAAATAACTCACTGTCAGAAAATAGGAATCAAGTTGGGGTAGAGTGGGATTCGAACCACGGATCTTTGAGCCGCGAGTCTGAAACACTAGCCACGGGACCACAATCCGATTCTAATGTTGTGTTTGCTTTTACGTTACTTTTATAATTCTATTTGGTTTCAGGCCTTCAAAATGGATTATCAAAAATACGAAAGTGAGCATTAATGACACCTCCATCTGTAAGCGATCAATCGAGGAAATATGACAGAAGAAAAAGAAGAATGCATTAATAAATATTTTTTTGGAAATAATGATAAATGAATTAATG
This sequence comes from Micrasema longulum, assembly GCF_059751315.1. Taxonomy (NCBI): domain Eukaryota; kingdom Metazoa; phylum Arthropoda; class Insecta; order Trichoptera; family Brachycentridae; genus Micrasema; species Micrasema longulum. Next base: position 90,325 of record NW_028279338.1, read on the forward strand.
TAAATTTGTTTGTCGGCCTCGTGCAAGAGGTCTCGGGTTCGATTCCCGACATGGTTGACATATTTTTTTTATATATAGAATATTTCATAGTTCCCGCACTGGTACCTGAAGCGTGAGACCGATCATCTTATCTTCTTGCAACAAAAATGATCAAGATACGCTGCGATTGGCGTACCAATGCAGTGCTCTATGCACCTTTAGGTGTGGGAAGGGAAATGATGGACTCATTAAAATAGAATACTCTTTTTACACCGGTTCAGAAAATTTCTTTAAATTTAATATGAATTTGTTTACTGATATTAGTTTTAATTGTTTTTAGTTAATTGGGAATATTCTTTTGAAAGAACACAGAAATACAAAACACTGCTGACTGTTCGTCAGCTGTTCGTGTCAGAACTACAGGACGCGAACCTGACTTGAGAGGATGCACAGGGTCTGGCAGTCGACAAAGATGCCTGAAGGATCTTCGTGTACACCATATGCTTAAACTAGGGAGTGAACATGGAATGACGATGATAAGTTATGAAAAAGGAGTTATTAAACAGTACGTTTCTATCTTTTATTTTCATTGCCTGAACTGCAGAATATTCCGTCTTTTGCTTGAGGTAACACGATGCTACATCACCGCGCGCGAAGGAAATCTTTACGACAGCTTTTTACGAGTTAATAATTTTTCGAACGTTTAACTTCGCTACTCTATAGATGAGTAAGTTATTCATGACGATTTTTTGCATAATAAAACTATGTGTCATTTACTAGATATGAAAATTTAGAAAGTACATATATCATGATTGAAAGATATTTATGGATCCTCTTCTTGTTACTTTCCAAACTCATAACTTGATCCTACATTTCTCATTAATTTTCGATTCGTGATTAAGTGCTAACATTTATTCTTAACAGTGACAAAATACGTAAGAAAATGTGCTAAATCAGCATATAAGATTTAAAACGGAAAGATACTGGAAGAAATCAGACAAAAAATGGATCTTTACACTATTCGTGTGAAACATATATTACAGATGGCCCGAATAAGCTTCTTATTGAAAAAAAAAATTGACATAAAAAAGAGAAAGAAAACACTAAAAATGTAAACAAAAGTTTCGCTATCAATTTCATAAAAAAAAAAAAATACTTTAAGAATATTTAATTAATTTATATTGTTCCCCGTTCTCCTAATATACTTAAGCTCCTGCAGTACTTTTTATATTTATAGTAATTGTTAATTTTATTTTAAAGGAAAAATGATTTTTTGTATTATTGTAAACAGTTCATGTGTAAGTGACCCCTCTTAGTTGACGGGCTTATCGCTAGAATCTGACCCAATTCTCTTTGCCTTGGCGATAAAAGATAACGCTTATACTTTACGAGGTCTGTTATATGGATCAGAAAACTGATAAAAAAAAATTATAAGAATCCTAAACAAAAAACTCTTTGCTATTTTTAACTTCAATTGTATTACATTTTATAAGGTAATTCGACAAACACACATACAAGAAAACAAGCAATTTGAAATAATTCGTCGATAAAATTTCAAATGCATATATATCTTTAATTGTGGAATTTATTTTTATTTATTTATTTTATTCATAAAATATTCATTAAAAATTAATTGAGACACAAGTTCCAACTCCATAGAACCAAAGTCCTGGGTTGAGTTAATATGTTTATTAAAGTTTAAAAGTCAATATCACCATATTTACTACATTTAACAAAAACATCATTTAAAAATACATGGCATATTAATTACCAAAAAGAACATGCAATAAAAAAAATGAAAAAACCAAAATGAGTTACACAAAATAGATACTTGCATTTCTTCAAAATAAATTGACATGGTCATAAACTGGATACGAAAATCGAAATGTCATTTAATTAAATTTTAGATTTGTATCCGTCTGCCTCTGATGTACAGATATTATATTCACGACACATGCGGGCCATAGGTGTGTAGTATGCAGCAATAGTAGTAAACAAAGCCAGTTTTAATACGTCCATTGCTGCTTTAATGGTATCAAGTCTATCGGCATGGAGCTATTTAGAATGTAAACAATTTATTTTAGCATCTAATGCTAATAATGATAAAAAAAACTTTTTAATTGGGGTATTGAGTCATGTCGGGGTCTTACGCGCATTCCCCAGACACTTGGTATGCTATCGCCCTCCGCGCCGCGCAGCATTCGTATCATCTGTTTATAATTGCTTTCTTGATACTGCCTACCTACAGACAGCAATAGACAGTAGACAGAGTTCTTCAGACAGCGTGCGCGCGCAGGTTCTAAATCAGAAATTGAGTTCTTGAATCAGTAATTAAATCCGTTTTTATGAAAATCCTCGTGTTCGATTCCTGAAACAGATAATCCATATACGATGCATTTATTCTACTGATAGTTCCCTTTGCGCGATAAATTAATTAATTATGTTATAGTATTTGTTTTATTATAATACGAATATTTTATTCTTTTTGTAATATACAGAATAATAACGTTTATTATCGTTATTGTTTCTAAATATCTTAACATTGTTTGTGAGTATCAAAAAATTATCTACATACACATACATTTTTTGTTCAAACAATCCCGATATAAAATGTACGTCATTCATACAATGTTTTACTTGACTAAGTATAAAATCTTAAATCATTTTAACGATATATTACTAAACGTTTTTTGCGAAGTATTTTTTAAATATATTTATTTGTTTATTTATTCAGCGTTCCATATAACAAACAAAACACAACTACGTTTACCAAACTCTATGAGACCAAGAGCCCTGTTTTGAATTGGGATACAACATAATGGAAAAGGGGAAAGGTGCATATTATTAAAGAATCCTAAAAATAACATTAAAACATAAGCATAAATTTTAATAGACATCTAGATAACACGTTTAATAGTATATAAGTCCATACAATGTCGCGCAAGAGTCTCCTGCAATATATCGTATGTGATGTTTTACAAAAAGCCAAAAAACAATTTAAGTTTTAGTAAGATTATATGAGAAAAGATATAAAAACAAATGTGAGTACCGTTTTTTTTAAATCGGTCTATATTATGTTTTATGCTGGATAAACAATCTTTCAATCTTTCTTCTGTAAAATCGCGTTTTGAGGGTTACGATATTATTCATAGGAGGTGTCGATTTGTACGCGTGTGTGGAATCAGAGAGACAGTTATATCAATTTAAAGATGAAAATACACGTATTCAACAAAATTTTAAGGGTCACGCCACTATATATTTACTATTTAGTCACAAGTGTAAACCTGGACGATTATTGTTCGGTTTTCTGATCCATATGGAATGGGCTTAATTGTTTTGGGGTAAGTTTTTCCGTCCGCGCTGCTACCCTTATCATGAACCAAATTAAAACGGCGATTTTCAAGATCTACCACTCGACGTAATCGATTAAACTTTGCATAAAGGTCGGCTTTTGAAAAAGATACTACTAAGCAGCACATGTATATATATTTGTACATATATTTATTTAATGTCAAATATGAGAGTCAACAAAGTGTTTTAAAGGAAAATGTTCAGGAAGGTAAAAAAACATATTCAAGCGTGGTCTACATCCATCCAAAATCAATTATTGTTCATTTGAAATGTTGAAAATCTTGAAGATATCTAAATGCACAGGCTGAACCATTTTAATTTTGGTTGAAATTCAAAATGTTAAAAACCACGATTTTTTTTAGTTCATGCATGCCCAAGTGTTTGGCGAGCTGAACTCAAACATACGGTAAACAAATGTAGTGCCCATAATGAGCGCGCGGGCGCGGACGCTTCGCCATCATGGCCAGGCACTTAAAAATCATCAAACTAAGACTCGATTAGTATTATCGCTTATCATTATCCTCACCCAGTAGTGCATAGGACGCCGCATCGGCACTCCGCTTGCAGCGTATGTGGATCATTTTTGTTACGTTCCAAGTAAGGGGATCAATCTTACGCTTCAGATCCCAGTCAAGATATAGTGAAACATTGCCATCGAGACACACTTTTGAAATCAATATTTTATTCCTCGCTTATTTATTTATTTTTTTGTTTTTAACAATAAACATAATAATAAAACAGAGTTTAAAAAAAATAAAGCATAATTACGTATCAATGAAATACACATTAATAAAAAATAGTAAACAAAAAAATCCCACAATGGCATGTCCTGTTCGCGGGTATACAAGAAAATGTTAAAAAAAAAATTCTCCCATAATAATTAATGGACAGTTATAATATTTTATAACGATCATTTTATATATGATTCGATAGGCCAGGAATAATTATTATCAACAAGAATTCACAGGTAATATTGATACGAGCAATGGAAAAATAATAGTAAAACCACATGCCTTTAATAATTTTACAATCCAGTGAGTGAACATCACTTTTTCTGTGACAGGAATCTACTAACTTTTAACTCTTGTGTAGCTGTGGTGTAACATCACTTTTTCTGTGACAGGAATCTACTAACTTTTAACTCTTGTGTAGCTGTGGTGTAACTCGAGGCTACATAGGATTCGAGACATGATATATCTCTCATAATTATTTTTTTTTGTAATCTTCACATAAACATTTTACCACCGGATTTTGAGAGCAAAGTTTGTATGAATATGCACGATTTTAGTGCAAACAATATTTATCTTTACTATGTGGAGACTAACTATGCGAATGAAAGTGATGCCAATACCACAATGAATCTGTTTTACTGTGCAAAAACGAGCACGAGAATAAAGCTTATGACAAGGAAGACAGAGGTGCTGTTCTGTGGCCGGTGTTTGTGCGAATGAGACAAAAACAAAAGAAGGTACTAAGAAGGATCAGTTAATTAGTTGTAGTTAGAGGAGTGCATGCTAGTTACACGATCTGCGTATTTTTTTTTTAATAAATATAAATATTTGCGTTCTTATAATTTACGCAAATATTAAATTTTAATGGCCATTTTCAACGAGTTGTAAATAACTTACTATTAGAAAATAGGAATCAAGTTGGGGAGAGTGGGTTTCGAACCATGGACTTTTAATCCGTGAGTCCGAGACACTAGCCACGGGACCACAACCCGATTTTATGATTTTTAATTTATTTTGCTATAAAATGCCTTAATTATATTAAAAAATTTATACTTCATGGAAAATAAATTATTTAATATTGTGTTTCGACGTTTTTTGTTTCAAATGTTAGAACTAGAATAAAATAAGGAATATTTCGTCTTTTGCTTAAGGTAAAACTATGTTACATCACAGCGTGTAAAATATTTTTTTATTACAGCATTTTAAAAGTTTACCCTAACAAAGTGATTTCATAAAACCAGCAATGCATCTATGCCTCTTAAAAGTTTGGTAAGGTCTAAAAAAAAACTGCTCTAATTGGATAAAACACTTCTTTTATTTTATGTAAATATGTAAAAGAGTGTATAATGTGACTCCTTTCGTCGTGTTAGGACATTATAAAACTTTTTTTTTTTTTTACAAAGTTTCCTCATATATAGGTACTAACAATAATTGCAGTTCAATAATATAGATGCATAATGGTGCAAATAGTTTATGGGGATATTTAAAAATGTGTATTTTTAAGTACAAGTAACGAGACGAAATGCATTCCATTATATATTTTTTTATAAATAAAACTTGAATCTAATAAAATAATAGTATTTTAATAATAATAATAACTTTTTATTTTTTTTTACCAGTGACTGGATTTCGTAGTGACCTAAAACGTCAGACTGGTGGGAGACTTAACAAAATTCTATAATTCTATGTTATATACAAGTGCAAGCAGCTATTACATACATTCATACAAAACCTAAATTCATAAAAATTTTATTATTTTATACTTAAATTATTTTAATTTGAACTATTTATCTCCATATTTATATAAAATCATGATTTAAAACCTCTGCTTGCACTTGTATATAACATAGAAGTTTGTTTAGTCTTCCACCAGTCTGACGATGTCGGTCACGATGAAACTCGGTCACTGGAAAAATTTATAAATAAAAGTGGAATAAAACTATATACGTACATTTTTTATTCTTAAAATGCAGTTCCACTAAGAAATATCAGTAGAAAAATTATATGAAAAGTATTTTATTTTGGATGCCTTAACAAATTTTCATATGGAATTGTCCCAACTGCATACACAATAAGTATGCTTGATAACTTTGTAACTTCGGAATAGCAAAAACATGAATTGAAAAAATAAAAAATAAATAGTTTTTTTAAATTTGACAACCGATTTCTTTTAGTAGTAAAAGTACTATTCATTCATTTAATATATCCAATACCTGGGAGTAACATAAGAAGAGCGTATGAAGTCGATTTTATATGACATTACAAGTATAATATGCTTTCGGTGAATTTTGCAACAAAACGTTAAAAATATATATAAATATATATTGATCATTGTTGCATTATTGGAACCTAATTTTCCATGGGGTAGTGCATTGGCTTTTGTAGACATATTATCTCCCCTTACCAAACTGCATAGAGCAGACTTTAATTAAAATCAAGCGACTAGTATTCTCCCCACTTATCCAATCTACCCTCAGTTGTTAAAGTTGGGGGGGTAAGTGGTGGATTCTTAAACCTTTCTCAAAGCACTGCATGATATTATTTTGTGAGATTTTCAATACTAGACCACAATAGTAAAATAGTGAATTTCGACAAGTTTTTATAATATGTTAATGCTAAAGATAAAATCAAAATTATTAAGAGTATAATTTTTTTAATTAAGCAGTTATAGTTTTTTGTTGTTATTTTAGTTTATAATTAACTTTACTTCTAAATATTAAAAATCTCCATCATAAAAAATGCTGAGCCATGTCAAATGGAGACTATCCTAACCAGAGGAAGCACCGTATCAATTTTCTAATTCACTAGTGTAATATAGATTCTTTTTTTAAAAAAATTTAAATTTTTTAAATTTTTTTTTATTTATAAGGTAATTCAACAAAGATACATACTAGAAAACATACAATTTGAAAGCATTCGTCGATACAATTTAACATGCATATATATCTTCAATTATAGAATTGCACAAAATAGATTTATACATAAAGTTGTAATGCATATTTTTTAATATTTTTTTCATACAGGATACAATGCAATAAAAAATAAGTTGTACGTGTGTACTTATTGAATAAGATTTATTCCTAGGAGATTATTCGCAAAAGCTGAGAGAGTATCATGAAAAATGACAATTTTATTGTTTCGGCAATATATATTATATTCCCGACACATGCGGGCCATAGGTGTGTGGTATGTAGCATTATTTGAAAACAAAGGCAGTTTAAATATTTCCCGATGTCTAAGTGTTCTCAATCCCGTATTTATTTGTATTTTATTTAGAAGGTTAGTATCTACTTTGTAGTTTAATATTTTATACAGAAACTTTATATCGAAAACAACGCAGCGTTTTATCAGATAATTAAAATGAAAAAGAGTTAGAAGTTGCTAGTAATTTGAGTTTGAACGTGGGTTAGAAATTTGAAACTTTTTTGAAACTTGAGGCATACTCAAGATTACTGCGAATCAAACTCTTATATAGACATACATATGACAGTTTCCGGTTTTTTAAAGGGTTTGGTTACTCTCAAGAAACCCCAGTAGCTCAAGTGACTTACGAGTTATGTAATCTATATTTTGTTTCAAATTTAATTTTGTGTCAAAATAAACTCCGAGATCCTTAATAATGTTAACCCTACTTAATGGTTTGTCACCAAGAGAGTATTCAAAAATTATTGGGTTAATTTTACGAGTGATAGAGTAGCACTTTTTCATGTTTAATTGCATATCGTTTTTATGGCACCAACTCAATAAAGTTTGCAAATCAGTCTGCAATTTAACACAATCCTCCACTCTATCAGTTTTATTATATATTTTAAGGTCATCAGCGTACAAGAGAGACATACATTTTAATTTATTTGACAGGTCGTTAATAAAAATTAACAATAACAATGGACCTAGGTGAGACCCTTGGGAAACTCCGGAAGTTGGAGAATAGGGCAGTGACTCATAACCTCTAACCATTACAACTTGACACCTATTTGATATATATATGACTGAATCCAACGCAGCAAGTCACCTTGGATACATTTTCAAGTTTTGTTTTGAGAATGCGATGATTGACTTTATCAAACGCCTTGCTAAAGTCCGTATAAATTGCGTCGACTTGTCTCCTGGAACCTACAGTGCTATGCAAAAAGTCCACATATTCCAATAAGTTTGTGGTGGTTGATTTTTTACTCACAAATCCATGTTGTTAGGAGCTAAATACTTGTTTTAATTGACAGTAGATATATGGGTACGTTATAGACTCAAAAAATTTACTAAAACAAGATAAAATGCATATTGGACGATAGTTACAAATGTCGGATTTATCACCGTTTTTATAGATAGGGGTAACATTTGCTATTTTCCAGAGTTCTAGAAAGATTCCATTTTTTAAAGATTTGTCAAAAATTTGTCAAAAAAAAAAGATTGGTTAAAAAAATTCCCCGATAAACGTATACTTATTTATGCAATAAATTTATAAAACATAAAAAAATATGATTTGAAATATTAAATCCATTCATATTTATAAGACAATAGTTAAAGGTTAAACATAATGTGCGCTTTAATAATATGATGAGGATTATAATCTGCGTCCTGTGGGATGTCTGGAATTAGTAGAATAGCACAATGTTTCACAACAAATTCCATCCACGAATTACAAAATGTCGTTAAGGTATTTCAGAAATATGGCAAGGTTTAAGAGTTTATTTAACCTTTTAATGCCCAATTTTTCTTATTCTTACTCAAAATATATTTTTATGTTTGTTTGTTGATGCAAACATGAACAATTTGCTACATAGGGCATTAAAAGGTTAAACAATACATTAATGTAAGAAAAACAACAATGAAAGTTGCAGAAACAATTAAGATTTTAAATCTAAAAAAAAAAAAAATACCTTTTTAAATTTAGCTAAATTACACTTTTGACGGAATACGTGCAACTGACATTTTGTTCCAAATTTGACTTGATTTGTTGGCGACTTTAATAAATTATTATTAAAATGGCTAGTATGTATACAATATAATAAACTAGTCGCCGAGTGATAAACATGTTTGAAATCACTTTTATAGAACGATTATCGGTATGTAGCAGATCGTCTTTATTGGGCACTGTACTGATTATATAAGGCCCGATGCCGATGAGATAAATAAACTAGCATGTAAAAGTATTTTAGATTACAGATTCTTCGTTGTTCAATGTTAATCGCTTACTAACCAAACTTTTTGTGTAGATATTAAGTTTATTTGGGGATATTTCAAGGTACTCAAGATCCCAACCAACTGAGGCCCGAGGCTGATCAACTGAAGCCCGTAGGGCCTTAAAACGAGGCCCGGAGGGCCGTATTCCGTAGCAGGCAACAGTCGGCTATCGCCTTCTGTTTCCTGCTAGTAAATATATGTTTTGGCAATAAGGCAGCAGGAATCGCATTGTAATGAAGTGATCTGGTCTCTAGTTGCGATAAACAAATAAAATAATAGCTGTGCCCACAAACAAATAAGTACATTTATTCAGCATTGTTGAAATGTTTATCGGTCTCTATAAAAATTTAAAAGCAGAACATTTTATAGAAGGGAATGTAGAAGTCGAGGCATCAACAGGGTTTATGACGACTAATTGTCTGGTTTAAGTGGCCACTTTACACACTGTGTAACATTCTGTCTATGTTTGAACATCTATACTGCCCCGCTAAGTCGTATCTGTTGAATCGCAAATTTTATAGGATATTACTTTTAAACGCTTCGCCCATCAGTTTTTTTTTTTTACAAGAAACATAAATGACTTGTTTGTTTATTAAATATGTGAGGTTATCTAAAACATTTTACGAAAAAAAAACTCACAATGGTTTTTTTTCAGTTATGACTTCTAGGCTTAGCAGAGCTGTGTTCATATATTTATTTATTCATATAAATATATAATATTACAAAAAAAAAAATGTACGTATCCCTAACTCTATGAGCCCTGTGTTGGGGGAGGTATTTCGTAAATGCATAAATGCCAGGAATTTGGCATTCCCTTCTCAATAATGTTCCTTACCTCTGCTGTTATAATATCAGTGGAAAGATGATCAAGCATGACATGTATTTTTTAATAAGAATACTGAAAGAGAACAATCCAAAAGTTTGATGGGCTCAGAAAAATCAGAATTCAAGTTAGCAAGCGTAATTCTTGTATCAGCAGATGCATTGGACATTTATTTCACCATAGTGTGTTTACACAAAATGCGGAAAAAATATATTTCTTCCCTGACATCATCTTTAAAACAAAGACGCATCACCAAGATATGTTTGACATAGCATATTTACCAAACTGTAACAGACATGACACATAATTTATAAAAAAAAAGAAATCGTTGATAAATCCAGATATGTTTGACATTTTATAATAAGGCATCTAAAGCAAAGACGGAAGAACAAGACGTATTTGACATATCATAAATTGTCAACAATTAATCAATTTCTAAAGATAGCATGTCACGTCTGTTGTCATATTGTCATGTTTGTTGTTATGCGACATATCTCAATTTGCCATCTTTGGAAATAGAAAAGTAGATATATTACAAAGTAAAACGGTTTATATTCTCTAACATTATATAACAATCTTCACTGTTCCCTTTCCACACCTAATGGAGTGTAGGGCACTGCCTTTGTCAACCAATTGATAATTTCTGATACATGAAGGTAATATGATCACCCTAAGGCTTCAAGTGCCAGTCAAAAACAACTTTTAAAGAAGTATTTCATGTCAACCACGTCAGAAATCAAACCCGAGACCTTTGGCATGGTAGGCACACGCGCTTAACACTACGCCATGAGGACGACAAATGTATAAAACAAAGACATACCATTTTTTTTAAAGATTGTAGATTTCATCGAGACAAATCCGGTGATATATAAATCAAGATGCCTAAAAAAGGGACATATCGTACTTAGCTATATTTCCACTGATATTTTTTTTAATTTTTAAACTTTTTCAAAAATATTTACAAAATAGTCTTAAATTAAAGTCCTGCTGAGTTGCATACATACAACTCGTCAGCAGGTTCTTATAAATTACATCGATTTTTTACATTTAACCTACATTAATAATAATTTTACTTGAAAAAACAATTACATATTACATTATGAAAAATTAAAAACTATCACTAATACAATTTTTTTTTCTAATAACCGTTATTTGAGCAAACGTCTCACTCATGTATTTAACTCAGCATTTTTAATATTGTTTGGTAATATGTTAAATATTTTAGGTATACTGTATTGCAGTGTCCTTTTGCCATACTAATTGCAATATCTAGGCACAGCTAGCCCTTCCATACTAGTAAACCTGGTGTTGTTATCATTTACCAACTTGTGTTTATATTCGGAGTGCGACGCATGTTGACAAATTAATTTGTACCAAAATAGAGCCCTAACAGATAGTTTATTTACAGATTTATACATTTATGATATTGAAATATTGTTTCTCTGGCGGTATACATCTTTATGTAGTAGCACAATGCTTATATTTTTATCTTGATAACTTCCAAGGTGATGGAATCCAATTCTTGACAAAAAACATTTTGATTTATTCGAAATACTGTTGATTTTAATATTTAACCAAGTGTTGTCTTGTTTTACTGCTTATGTTAAACTCACAAATTTTACACTCATTCCATACAAATATGTAAGAAAAACTGCTGCAGATATTTATAGCTGTGCTGACCTTTCAGCAACCCTCTTAATAAATGTATTTGACCTATGTAATAGAAACGCGTAATAAAGGTTTAATTCTAGACTGTTTTTACATTTTCATACAATATATCACATAATACGTTAAAAGCCATTTTAAACTTCAATATTAATTAAAACTGGAACAATTTTAATCCTATGAATGATAAAGTACCCGACTAACTTGAGGAATGAAAATTCTAATATCTTTGAAAGGCGGACATAAGAGAATAACTGCAAAAGTGCAACTTTTCAGGAGAACAAAAAAACGTTATTACAAACCCAATTATTTAGCTACAAAACTCATATTTTGCAAAATGAGTTATTATTTACAGATAATTTCATATGTGTAACAACATTCAAGTAAGTTTTAAAAATAACATAAGTATTCCAAAAATACTACTTGCACCATTAAAGATGGGACAGAAATGACTCAACTTATACTTCTAGAACTAAATAATACTTGTTGTACTACTCAATTAATGCTATAAATGAGCCTACTTATATTATTGCTTCCCTTGTTCTTGTATGTTCAATAGACAACTTTAAAAAAATTGAGTTATGAATGCTAATATATTCATTATCTAATTATTATTTTTTCCGTAAGTAAAATGTGTTTTCAGCATTTTTGAGTGCTAATCTCCACTGTTTTACTTATTTGACTTAATAATAAACTAAATGTATTTTGTAAATTTTGCAAAATGGTGTATTGAACATACAAGAACTAGAGCAGCGTGAGATCATATTAGACTATTTGTGCCACTAAAAATATGACACAAATGTGCATACTTATTTTTTAAAAACAAAGCTTTATAAGTACAAAGTTGTTTATTTATGTTTTGAGTACTCCTAGAAGTGTACTATTAATACCATTGATGCGCAAGCATATACAAGTAAAAAAATTCGCGTATAAATCACAAAATTGCACCAAAGTACTTTCGAAACGATCCAAATATTTACCGGACACGGAGCTATGAGAAGTTATCTACATAGGTTTAAATTAAGGAATGATGACTATTGTCCATGCGATGATATTTCTTCACAGAGTATCGAACATCTGTTATTTCAGTGCCCATTTTTTAGTTTACAACGCCATAATCTTGAAACAGAATGCAAAAAAGATGGAATATCCTTAACAGATATCCACACTGTAGTTAAAAGTAGTTATCACGCGCCATTGTTCTAGAACTTTGCAACAATGGCGATTGAACTCATAAAGGTAATAAACCAAAATCAGTGATCGAACATCCCATTTTCAAGACAAACAAAAACAATTTTTTCTGAGTACCTTAGCCTTGTACATGACACGTAAGGCTACTAAATACAGGGGTCCAAGTATATATAGGGGGCTAAATAATTACTACCCGATTCCGGCCGGTTAAATGCATTACGATGCTTTATCTTCAGCGCTTTTGCCGTATTTGACACCGACAGATGTTATGACACATTGTCATTTAACAAAAAATGGTTGAATTTATCCAAGTTATTGTATACATGAACTGAAGGAATGTAGATATTCAAATACAGTAAGAATGGTGAATGTTACACAATGTATAAAGTGGCTACACAAACCAGCCAATGACAGGTCATAAGCCTGAAGATTCCTAGATTTCAATATTTCCTTTTCTAAAATGTTCTCCATCTCTGTAGTTGTATATTAACATTGCTCTTTGATAATTTCTCTTAATCTTCGCTTAATTAATTTTCTATACGCAATAGGGAAACATCACTTTTTTTTTCTATTAGCGTACTATTAACTAAGCAAAAAAAAAATATTTTTTTGTACTTTATTTACAATGATATGATTTTTTAAAGTTATATTTATCAAATACCGCGCCAAATGACTGTAATCAGTGTGTCACTTTTTAGTAGTGACGTCATGAATCGGTTGGCGTTCTTACTTTCACTGACCGCGGTTAGTTGTATTTCTCCAGCCAATAACAAAACTGACAAGAATCTTTGGAATATTGCTTTGATAGCTTCATTTAGTTGATCGTAATTTGCTCATTTCTAAGTTATGGTTGTTTTTACGACCGTTTCGATTTAGAAAAACCTAGAAAGTTGACATAATCTCTGGTTGAAATGTCAAATTATACAAATTATACTCTTTTTTTTCTAAGGTCAAAACGTTCCTTACAAAGTGCGGGGGCTTTAAAGCGGAAAACGAAAATACTACACGTAGATATAAGGAGTGACTTCATTATTTATGATTTTAAAATTAATACTATTTTTAATATTTTTTTATTTTTTTTACGTGCGTTTTTGAGATATTTCATCTTACTTCAAAATGTTTAAATATTCACGTGTACACGAAAACATTTTTAAAATTTAATTCCGGGTTGGGCTGGAATAAATAAATAAATAAAAAACGTATCGCATGACTAGAATCTGAACGCGTGCGAACCACGGGCCTACCGCTTGCAGACTGTAAGCCAAATTTATACCTACCCTAGGTTCATTACGATTATTTTGAAGTATCGACCTGACCAATGAACAAAACGTTTTAAAAACAATTAAGATGTTTTGTTCAAATCAGGTAATGTTGGTTCATTGGCGTATATCTTTTTGAAAGTCACTGAATATTATAAACAACCAAGATTTTTTTCCAATTCGTAGGTTGAAAAACAATGATGTACTGTTCATCGATCAGCATAGAACAAACTATGGCCTTAATTCTCCAATGATTCGTCTCTGCCGTATTATCAACTCAAGACAAGATCTGAACTTGTTGGCTTAAGTTTATAACGAATTAAACGAGCACTTAATGAATTGAATTGCTTTTTAAAACAACATATTGATTGTCTACTATAATGTGTTATTATTTTTGAAGATGTTTTTTTAAATAACTTTTAAATTAACTCAAATTTATTGTCATATATTTTATTCAAACATTATTCTCATCGTTTTTTTGGATCCCTTAAAATATGTATGTACGTATGTTTATGTTTTTTCCCTTTTTGAAAATGTTTTTTTTTCCATCTGAGCATCTTTTTTATTTTTATTTTAATTCTTACCATTTAATTACTTTTACAAATTTTTTTTCTTCATTTTTAATATTATTTCCATTGAAAATACTAACTTATAACCTTTAAATAACCTTTTTACTTTGATTTTTTATTTTTAAATAACTTCCATAAATGATTAAATGAGTCTTCAATAGTCCATTAGAGTTAAGTATATCTGTAAAAACTATAAAACTATTTAATTGTACTGTATGTTTCCTAAATAAAAGAAATATATTTTTTTTAAATAGTCCAGATCTTGTTTCGATGTCCCTTATGTTTGTAATTTTTTTTTAAACTTTTTTTTTATGTTCTTAATTATTTTTACATTGTAATATTAATAATGTATAAAGTGTATAAATGGACAATGTCCGTTAATAAATAAATATGTTCATAATTTATTTATTTGCGCTTAGTGACAAAGGAAACTTTGCTGGCTTTACAATTATCAGTTGATTTATATTTACGCCCAGTGGGCACTTACAAGGTCGATTTACACTACATACTCGTATATTCCATTCGTTAAAATACAAGATTGATGACAATAATTGATTTGGCATCAACCAACAATGTCATACATATGAAACTAGGGATATTTTTCTTTTTTTTCAAAAAAAAATAATACAATCCTATTAAAAAAGGTTTCAACTAAAGTATTTTTATTTTTTTTTAGTATTACCGAAGGCATAATTTTAAGTAGAAATAAAGGAAAATGTCACAAAAATGTATGTGATTTAAAATGCTTGTATTTTTTTTCAAAAACAAAAAATTAAAATTTGATTGCGGCTTCTTTTATGTTAAATGTGTTATCTCCAAATTAATATAATAAATTTTAGATCAATGATTAGTCTTTATTGAAATCCCAAATACCTAAGTTGAGTCTAAATTTGAAATGGCGTAATCTACCGGTCTAAAAGTAATTATATTTTAGTTACATAAAACTTTTAAGTATATTTGTTAACAGAAATACCTTTGCAAAATATTGTTCTTATCAAATTTATGTTTTTTTATTTTTTTTATTATTGCGTGATCAAAAAAAAAACATTCGTTTTAAAATGGCAAAATCGTATGATTTCCTAATTTTGCGTTCGTTTTACCTGACGAAATTAAGATATTTTACCTTAAGAAATTTAATAAAAATTGTCAATGTTATTTAAAGTTTATGCTAGTTTCTAGGGTTTTATGAACTCAGTAAATTAAACATAAATAAATAAATTTTGAAAGAAATGAAATAAAATTAGACTAGGTAAGAATGCAATGGTTATAGTGAAACTTGATTCAATGATTGCATGAAAGAAGATTAGCTGTTATTTAAAAAGTTCAAACAAAACAAAACAAACAAACCATCACGCCGTAGGCTGAGAGGAGCGAACGCCATATCACTCTATTTTTGCATACAGACCCTTCCTCTACATTCATACATCTTCTCATGCATGAAGACCGATTATTCCTACTCTTGACATGTCTATCTTCAAGTGTTTGATGGACTTGATTGTGCCATGTCTTTCTCGGTCTTTCTCGTTTTCTTCATTCACCAACATTCGCATCGTAGATCCTTTTAGCCGCTCTTTTGCTGTCCACTCACTCTACATGTCCAAACCAACGCAGCACCCCTTTCTTGATTCTGTCGATAAGGCATGTCTCAGCCTAATACAGTTCAAGGAGCTCGACATTTGT
Source organism: Micrasema longulum (assembly GCF_059751315.1). Lineage (NCBI taxonomy): Eukaryota > Metazoa > Arthropoda > Insecta > Trichoptera > Brachycentridae > Micrasema > Micrasema longulum. The sequence goes on from NW_028279338.1 coordinate 106,754, forward strand.
GCGCCTATCATACATCGTTTAACCACACATTCGCCTGAAGGATCGCATTTCGACAGCATTTAAACAACTTTCATCATAATTTTTCCAATTCCATACTTCGCTCCCATACATTAGAGTTGGCACTAGAACTCCATTGTAAACTGCTAGTTTAGCCTCCTGCGATAAACATTTGTTTGCCAAAGTAGATTTCAGTGCACCGTTCACCCTGTTCTCGGCACTCACCATCCTTTTAATATCTTTCTCAGTCTTTCCATCCCTAGTAAACATAATTTTCAGTTACACAAATTGAACGTAGTTATCCAGAAAGCAGCCAACCATAGAAAAATGAATCTGAGGTAATAACACTTTTGTAAAAAGAGTGAAAATCTTTAAGTTTTTTTTAATAACAAACAAGAACCTTTTTATGTATTTGACCAGTTTTAATAATTTTCAAAGTTCCATAAGATTTTTCTTGTATTGAGGGTGTTTTTTGCAAATTGAAAAATGCCGTTTTGGTGATCGTCTCCATTTTCAGAAGGTGATCAAAACAGTTTTTTTTTGTATGAAAGCGGTCCGGCTGGTTTTAGCAGAATATAGAATTGACCTTACTGCACCCGATACCATCAATATTATTTGTTTCAAAATTGTGAACTGGCTGCTTTTTGCATAACTTTGTTCAATTCTTCTACTTGATTCAGAATATCTCCGTTCACACTGATCTCACATTTAGTTATATTTTCATCCCTTTCAAAAACCATCACTTTCGATTTATGAACATTCATAAGCAAATCGCTTTTCTGGCATACATGGTAGACTTTTGTTACCGAGAATTTCGGGTCTTCTTTGCTGCTCGCAAGAAGCGCGGCAAAAGTTAAGACTGGAATATTTGTTAGCAGACTTAAGAATTCTAGGTAAAGCTGAGTGAAAAGTATTATTAGTTCTATGGTTTAAGAAATGAAAAATTCATTTTGTCTTATGATTCTTGTAGGGATATTCCATTTTATACAGCTAGGTAGTTTAGGCGCATCAGAGTGTGAATCGCTTAGGGCTTGAAAATTGGATTTTTCTTTGCTGTTTTTTTGTCTTAAAACAGTACGAGCATTGTTATATTTCAATGTCCTAATATAAACTTATATCTTATTATCAGTAACTTACATTCATAATAATTACCATCATTTATATACTTTACATGTTAAGTTGAAACTAACATACCATAACAACACCAAAGTGGCAACGAAACAGATTGTAAAGAACAAAACATTTTCAACTTTGAGAAAAACCAAAATATTTGTTGATAAGAATTCATACAAAATTACTTACAACCCAATTACTGAACCACACACCAATTCAGCAGCAGCAAATTATCCTATCAAAACACGACATATTTGAAACAAGTTCGCCATGTTACAAACCAAAGCTCCAATAAAAATCCCAAAAAAAACACATAAACAATGGTAAAGTTGATTTTAAATTAATTGAAAGTACTAACACATTGTATACAAAGAAAACCCGTCAATACAATGATATTTGTTGACAAAATTATTAATTCTAATAAAAACAAACAATTTTGGAAAACACAAAAAAAAACTTCTTTTGAGCGCCAACACGAATACGATTACTTTTTAAGTGCTAACTTATTGTTTTAACTACACCATATTTTTTTTAACTCACATTTAAATAAAAAGTTTTTCTTTGTTCTGTTATTTCGAATAGTATTCCTTCATATTATAAAAGTACAGCTCAGTGCATCAACGGGTTCTGAGTCTATGTCTTCTTGCGAAATGGTAGTTTTTCTTCATTTTAATTTCTAGTTTCAAATCCGTTTTCATTATCATAAAACTATGTATGTATAACATAAACTGTTTGAGGTATTTTAAAACTATTCTCAGTTAAAAAACGCTACTACATAATTGTGTGTTCATAAATGTATTGAATATGCATATTTTTTAATTGACATCAACTGTCTTCAAAATGTTGCAAAGAAAAAAACAAGATCCATCAACAAAGACGACAACCGTTTTAGAACCAATACACCGAAACATTAGTACATTATCACTTACTATTTTTTTTGTCTACTAGTTTCGAAACGTATCCGTCTCTTTGTCAGGACATTAAATACACTAACATACAAATCTATTATAGACCTTCATCAGAAGTTGCACAAATATATTTTGACAATATGGAAGTCAAGGCATTTACCAGGCCTATGACCTGTTACTGACTTTACACACTGTTTATTTCATTCACTATTATTTCCAATATTTGTAATGTATGTACAATTTTAAGTGTTTTAGTATTCATGATAAATGCGCACAACTTTACTTTATTCATTTCCTACGAAAATTGTAGAGACGTGGAAGCCAGTGAAAGCCAGTGGATTATAATCCCTGTAAATCCCTAGACTTCAGAATTCTCGAATTCCTTTATCTCGTTGAGATGTCTATAAGTATTATCCTAAGTGGTTTTAATTTCCAGTAAAACCTAGTATTCAAAGTTTTGGATATTTTGTATCTTTTTCCAAAGGATTATGCCATTTTTGTCGCACCAAAATAGGCCACGAGACCCAATCACAGTGGTGAATTTCAGTTCAAAACCCCCAGGCTTAAAAAAAAATCTTTTTTAGATTTAGGTAACCAGTGCGTTTGTGAATGTATGGTTACGAATGCATTACAAGTGACCCGACTCAGCACGGATTTTCAAGCGAGTCGGAGCAAGTTCACAGGGTCGTTCCTGATTGTGTCGCTATAAACTGTGTCTTTGTTTTTAACAAATGTATGTGTAACAGAACTCTTGTTCTATAATTCTTATTATGTCATACCCAAAACACGCACGATTTTTGCCTAGAAACATATCTTCTGTATCACACCGAGAGTGTTCAATATTTTGGATGAGCGTATTAAACTTTCAAGTACGAAAACTTTTTTCAAGACAGAAGTCAAGGAGCGGATTTGCCTTAAAGGGAGGGATTTGAGTGGGAAACTCCTTGATTATTTTTCGAATATATGACTTCTTTTTTTATTAAACGTAAACCAAATGTTTGAGTTTGCCGTTAACCAAATTATGTGCTCTATATTTATTTAGGTTTGACATAAAATATTTGTTTGAAAAGGTGTTTTTACACAAGAATATTTCATAGTACCTGGACTGGTAGGTACCTGACGCATAAGACCGATCTTACCGTCATGTAAAAAAAATGTATAAACAAATTATTAAGATACACTGTGATTGATGTACCATTGAGTGCCCCATGTATCCATCGGTGAGGAAAGGAAATAATGAAAAATAAAGTTTTTTTTGTTTGTTTCTGATCCTATGTAATATTTGTAGTGATATACTTGTATGTCTGTGTTAATTAATTATTCGACCCGACTCAGCACACGACTTTTGGTCCTATTGAGTTTGACTTATGTCTCAAAAAATGTGTAATAAACTGTTTATAAGTAATTAAATAAATAAATGAATTACGTCTGTTTGCTTTTTCTCTTGTCAAATTCAATGAAGGAATCCTTCCAGGATAAATTGGCTTAATTATTTGAAACGCCGCACAGAAGAGTACTTCTATGTAAAGTTACGGTAAAAAGTCGAGATCACCAATTTCATTCAAACTAACTTGGACTGCATTTTTATGACTCTTAAATAGTCATTGTGTCACACAACAGCCATTTTGTTGACGGTTGTGCAGGTCCCGGGCCGTGCAGGGTACAGGCCGTACAGGGTACAACTCAGTTGTTGTCTAATCTGCACGTCTTTGTTCTCAGAGCTTTTGTTTTTTTTTTCAGTTTAAAAAAAAAACTAATAGCAGTGAAATAAGAAGGTATGTATTTTCATAAAATATATTTTTTGTATTTAATAAGTACCCACATTATTGTTTTTTAATAGGTTATTCGAAGTGTCTGAATAGTAATATTTTTTTTATAAAAAAAAAATTATCAATTGAGTTAAAGTACGTCTATCGCACCGTGCCGCACATTAATTTTGACCTTTCTTTAGACCATTTCAAAATAAAAACCCTGTGCATGTTTGTGCCATTTTTTTATGTCGGTTTAAAAATAGTTCAGTAAACATACTTTAAAAAATGCTTTTTTTTTTAAACATTATTTTTTCTAGAATCTTCTGGTAAAATTAGGGAGATGACCAGGAAAAAATTATATGAACTCATGAAATGCTGCAAGCATTTGGACATAATCAAACATTCATGAAATGCTGTTCAGACAAACTGATTGATTAAATAATGCGGATTAGTATTTTAAAAATCACTTGACTGTCCGTTTTGTTGCGAACACTCTTGCAATCAAAACCATATATTGGCAAAAAATCTGGACTGATGGTTGCAATCTCACGTCAGATATTTGCCTGTTAGGCACTTATTGTTAGAAGAAAATTACTGTATACCTAAAATTTTTGTTAACTTCACTAGAAAAAAATAGCAAAAGGTAAGATCAGTTGATCTTGGAAGCCAGTCTATGTCACAAAAGCAACTTATTGATTTTTCGGAAAAAATACTCCTCACTTTAGTCAGTAACGTTCTTGCAGTTTGTGCCGTGGCTTTATTCCATAGAAAATAGGATTTGTTATTGAAATGATCATGTTGTTGTACCTTTGGTATAAAAAGTTATCCATCATCGTCATGGACCAAGAGAATTAGTATTACTTATTTTTTAATAGTGTCAGTTACAACATTATCATTGATATTTTGAACATCAATCAACTGTGCACCGGTCTGTAAACATTGCTTAGCAAAATTGATGCAAACTTGCAAACGCTACAGCTGTGTTTGCACCCCGAACCATTTTTTCACCCATGTCATGGAGTCAACTTTCCCGCCATCCGCCTTTTGCAACCTTATGTAGTGCCGAAAGAAATTCGGATCTTGAAGAATATTGTTTTCAATGCTTGAAATAAATTTCCGGTACGCTTCTCGAATGCGTCGTCTTACGACAGATTTGTTACACCCAAGCATCTCATAATCACCCAGAAAGTTAGAAGATTTCCATTTTTTATGATGTGCTTAGTCTGTATGTCTCTAACAATATCCCCAGAAAAACACTTCGGTAACAGTTTTTTTCTCCACATGATATCATTTTAATTCAACTGCAGGATGATTTGTAGCTTGTAAGGATGAAGTTTTAAATTTGAAAAATGAAATGTCGTATACCGAAAACTTTTGATGCCAGTAAATAATGAACCCTTACGTCGCAAATCTTTGGCCTTGACACGGCTTACATTTTCCAAACTCAAAACAGAAGACAAATGTCCGGATCAAGATTCAACTCCAACTGATTCTGTTATTTTCTGCACCCATGTCCGTTGCAGTTTGTTTTAAAACTTGATATTTAAAAATCGAACAGAGAACAAAAACGTCGCCTTGTCACATTGGTCACATTCCTGTTTGCGAAATATGGCTTGAATTCCGTCCACGGACTCATGACTTAAATCCGCAACACATCAGTGTCGAACCATTAATCTATATTCGATCATCCCATAACCCTCCGTTACGCTGCTTTTACCATACTGCGTGATTTCTATCTACTATCTATTACCTAACTACCAAATCTGCCAGCGGACATACTGTATAATGAGAGTCTTAGACGAGCGAATTATTTAACTTAATAATTCTTGTCACTCGAAATTACCTCACTGCATTGTAGTGACCGACCGAAACAAGATTTTCAGCTGAAACGAAAACCAAAGAAAGAAATTTTTAGCTGAAACTGAAACCAAATTTCAGCTTCTCTTCTAGTTGCAGCCGAAACTGAAACTGAACTTATATAAATAAGTTAAAAGTCACTTCTAAACGCTCAAAATTGTTTTTTTTTTGTTTAACCTTACTAGTTCATTAAAATAAGTGTAAAATAAAATACACAATGTAGTAAAAGGTACTAACAACGCTCTTCGGCAAAAAGCCGAAAAAAACGGAAAAACGGGTTACAGGTCACGCGACCGAGTCGTCAGCTATAAGATGCACCTGAGTACAACCGAACGTTATCCGACACATCCCGACTGCAGGTTTGACAGATCTTCCGGATTTCATAGATACCCTCGCCATTACTCCAGTGTGGGATAAAAATAGATTGGCATAATTGGGTTCGAAGTCTAATAATATGTTGATCACGTTTTTGAATGCATTATACACCATTATTTTATTACCCTGATTTGCCTTTACTACATAGTTTTTTGTTATTTTTATTCAATTTCTTGTGCTATAACTGTTGTGAATGGCTTAGGCCGAATAAATAATAATAATAATAAAAAAATAAAAATACCAATAGATGCATCCCCACACCTCCAGGAGTCAAAATAGAGGATGGGTCATAGGGTCTGCTAGAATCTCTGAATTTGACTAAGATATTTCAGGTTTATGAGACCCAAAATAGTTCAAGTATTTCCCGAATATTGTCAAACCTTTACCGGAATATAATTGGATAAATTAAATAAAAAAATGGATAGTGGATGTTGAAACAAATTCATAAATAAAGTAATTGAACAATAAATTGAAACGCAGGTAGTCATGTTTTGTAATTGTTTTTGTTATTTTATTATTTATTATTCGATTCTTACTTTTACCAAATAAAATTGGTAATCATGAATGTCTATAATAATTGTAATAAAATTCAAAGATTTGTTCTAAATTATTTAAGGTGAAATAAAAAAAAAATATTTTACCTTTATTTTGATTCTCAGTTTCAGTCAATATTTAAATATGTTTTTACTAAACATGTAATTAAATTGTATTTTTCTTTTATTAATTGTATATTATTACTAACAATTCATTAAAATAATGTTATAATTTATTTACTTACATTTTTAAAAAATTTAAGATATACACGTACATGTTTATAATAATTATTTGAGTATCTGATAAACAAGATTAATATTACACCATATTTAATATTAATGAAATTTTCTAAATAGTACAGGTTTTTACCTTAGCCCTATTTTACTGAATTTTTGTACATAAATTAATAAATTATCTGAAGGCTGTGTTTTATTCGTTACAGAGTCAAACAACCTCACCCCTATTAGGTTTCTCAGATACCTACAAATTTAATACTCAAAACAATAATTTTCTGATTTGTGCCTAAGTAATATGCCTAAGTGATTCGCACCTTAAATAAGTTATAAATACACATTAAATATTATGGTCTTCGTAGTTTGGCCTTTCGTTTGATCCTTATTTATGGACACATGTATTCAAACGCTCGTAATATAATTTTATATATTTTATGAAGGTCTGCTTAAAAATCAATTAGCTCAATAAATATCTACCCCCAAAAACAGCTGAGTGAGGGCTTGGGGAAGGTTTCGTCATATATAATATGAAATGGTAAAGGTCGTAAATTATATAAATTGGCAATGAAGGTGAGAGGGTGCAATTTTGGTTCAGTTTGAAGTTTGATATTGGACTCATAGCTGCGAAGAAAAAAAAGGTTATGCAATAAACTTAGGAAAATTAGAACGAAAAAGTTTATGGAAAATACGACTTGGAAACTAGCGGCGTTTTTTCTGGATTAGCTATAAATAATAATTTTATGATTTTTTTAAATAAATTGTCCGCAGCCAGGAATACAGTTTTCTTTACCTATATTGACATGGGTGAGATACATCTGACTGAATTATTTTACCTTCCAGGCAAAGCTTAGCAAATGGTCTATAAGAGAGTTTATAAATTGAAAAATATTTTCAGGGATTGCCCACATAATGGACATGAGATCTATAAATTTTCTAGACTTCCACGTTCTCTATTTTCGTTTTTATATATAAATTTTGATAATTCTATTTTGTTAATTTTTAGTAAAATCCAGTCCTAGTTTACAAACATACGGACAAACTCAAAATATTGTTTGTAATTTATATTTTCAGTTTTACCAAAGTTTACACCAAGCTACAAATTCTTTACTTAATATATGCCCGGCGTTTCACGTCTCTACTACAGATTCTGAAAAAAAAAATAAGGGGTAAGTAAGTATTGGATTGAATGATATTTAAATTAATGAACATTTTTATATAGCGCTGTTATGAGACCAGTGGGCATATTTTATTTACGTTTGTTTTACTGGTTTTATATGAAATAAGTTCGATCTTAAATTTAAATTTAGAAAATATCAAAATTAGTGCTTCTTAGTTTTTTTTTTACTGTTTATTTTTTATTATTCATTCATTCCATTTAATTTTATTAATCCTTTATTTCAATGCCGTTTTTTTCGGTTAAATTATTAATTAATAACGGTGATGTGTACTCATTGAAATAATTTATATCGTTCGTTGGTGTAGTGCAGAATTTTAATATGAATAGATATGGTAATAAATAATGGCAGATTATACTCGTAGGAGTATATCACGTTAACCATATAAAATATACACTAACTTCATGTATCAAAAAGGAAGAAATGCGATGTAAGCTCCATTAAAGAGTTACAGCCTGCAAAGCTTGCAAAAAGCCAGTGGACCTGGATCGGTATTTTAAACAACAATTTGAATACGTAAAAATCTTGACAGATAAGCACTGGATTACTCCGTTGGAAAACACAATCTTTGTGTGAAATAGAATCAGAAATCTAAACGAGTGTTTTTGAATTGGTAGCTTCTCTTTGGTGAAAACTAGGCATGGTCGAAATTTTATTTTGGATATTGCTATTCAGATAGCAAAAAAGGTGTCAAATGAAGTCAAAACTAGGTACACAAAAAATGTTTAAATTGAAAGTCATCTTCTATCTCCGGGTTCGTTTAGAAATTTCAGAAAAATAGTTTTTTTATCAATTTTTTAGTTAGTATTGATGATTCTGTAAGTAAAGACAATATCTCTATTTTCATAGTTTAATAGTCTTAAAATAGTCTTCAACTATAAACACGACCTCAATAAGTCTTCGTTTTGACAGAACAGTTGTGGTAAGAAAAAAAAGCGAGAACACCAAACTCTGCTCAAGTACCACAAATCATACTCCAGCCATTTAGGTGAGTGCTCGCGTTTGGGCATAATATCATCAATATGTATCGGAAACAATAAAAAATATTGTGCTTGGTGCTTTTCATGATATAAAAGATAATGCGTTGCCAACTTATGCAGAAGTAATTAAGTTTTATTTAAAAGTTGACAAGACCTAGATTAATGAGCAAGATAAATATTCAGAATTTTCGAAAACAAGTGACATTTCATCAAACAAAATACATGACGTAAAAAATAACATCCTTTCCTACTACAGAAAACGTGAAATATGTCGATTCATGTCGAAAAAAACCTTTAAGATAAGGAAGAAAAATAAAGAAGAATTTCTTCGCGGTAATAAACTGTTCCTATTCCTGAGATCGCAACTGCCCGTGTGAGAGTAGAATATCTTAATTAATCAGCAAACTTTAAAAAAGACGATAGAAACACAGGTATAACCGTAACTTATTTATTGTGTATGCAAAGAATTGTTAGTATTCCAAATTAAATTTGGTATTGTATCCAAAATAAAACATGTTTTTCGATTTGAATTCTATTTTTTTTTTTAATATACAACAGGGTACATTGTGACGAGTTTTGTCTTGTTAAGAGATTTAAATGCGTCACAATATACCCTTTTGTATATTTTAAAAAGTAACGTAGATTAAAATCCAATAAATGTATTTTTTTTGGATACATTAAAAAAAACGAAGGCGATACAGTTAGCTAGGACACATACCGATGACGACTCCCGAGAGCCTTAACCATGCTCGCCTACTTAACGATGCGTCAGACATTCTAGTCCCGGACTTTCACCGCTGACTGAAAATATAACTTTGACTGTCTAACTAGTGTTATTTACCCCGCTCTAAGACAGTCAAAAAATATAAAAAACAGTAATCAATATACAGAAACAGTTATAAAAATAGAGGACAAAGTGAAAAACAATGTAAAAAATGGAGTAAAAACATGGTAAAAAATGTACTAAAGACATAGTAAAAATGTAGTAAAAAGCGAAGAAAAAACAAAGTAATAAATGTACTGAAAAGATGGTAAAAAACATTAAAAATATATAAATATGTATTTAAATATATTCTAAAACTAAGTAAAATGCGAATAAAAAACAGAATACTTAGTAAGAAACATATTTGAAGTCATAGTAAAAAGAATTAACGTATGTGTATAGCAAAAAGCAAAATTAAAAAAAATAGCGAAATACCAAGTAGAAACAGAAAAAAACATGTTAATAAATAAAGTAAAAGATGTAATAAAAATTTAAAAAATACATAAATAAAATAAATGAAAAAGTTATAAGGATCTAAAAATTAAATCAGTAAAAAACTATAAATATATATAAACAATTCAAATTAAAACATGTGTTGGCCATCTAACAGCCACCATCAACCCCTCAGACTCTCTGCGACCAATTTATCTGAGGAAAGTAGTCAGCAACCTCATTAACTTGTGGTTCTTAAAACATTTCCATGGCTCTGGCATTATATCATTAAGCTTTTGTACTTAGTAGGAGTATTGCCTCTGTGCTAAAGAAGTTCTAACCATTTGTCTAGAAATCAGATCGTTACTGGAACTCCGAGTCTTATAATGATAGGCAACTGATAGATGTATATCTCTGTTAATGTGAGTGACCACAAATGCTCTCAGTAAATATTGCTGTCTAATATCAAGAACTGCAAATTTAGTGAACGCGCATTTGCGGTCGCAGAGGAATGCTCTCCCAGCAGAGGTGCGAGGCTGTGAAAGTGATATGATGTTTCGGAAAAAAAAAAATCGAAGCATGTGACAGCAAAATAAATTGTTTTCATTAAATCATAAATTTAAAAGCTTCAATTAAAATCATTTAACAATATAATCACTATGTAAAGCGCCCTTGAGGTATAATATTACGAAAATTGCGCTGTATAAGTTATCCATAGTAAAAATAATAATAACTGTAAACTCCTTGACTTAATAATCACTCTGATATCTAAAAGGCTTATTAGAATGGTTCTTATTAATGACTTTTGTGCTTTTGCTGCTGGGTCCAACTCTGTCTTAGTACAGTTCCCCAATCAACTACAACGTACGTCATGATAGAGTTTGCCAGTTCAAAGTAGAAGGATTTCAAGTCTTTGGGCCGTATATTCCTTACAAATAGAAAAAAATGTCTCAAGCGTTTAATTTTATATGAAATAGTTTTAATATGAAAATCACACCTTAAAAACCAATCAACTTTAATACCTAGGTATTTAATGTTTGCGACCGATTTCAACTGTACACAATTACAGTTATATTGGTGCAGTCATAAATCGTAATTTGTACGGGGTTGCCAAGCCAAAGTTATAATTAAGCAAATATATTTCGTTTTTTCTAAATTCAAAGTAAACAAATTATTATTCAACCATTTTTTAATCCTTGTCAAATCAGTACTTGCTCTTTTACGGAGTTCTAACCAATTTAAGGCAATTTAAGGCATTGTAAACAATAACTGTTTCACCAGCAAAGGAAAACAACTTACTCAAAGACTCTTGTACAGAGATGATCAATATTTACCAAGAACAGTAGTGGTCCCAATGTACTACCCTAAGGAACTCCAAAATTAAGATTAGCAGAACAGCTTATATTGTCGTTCACCCTAACTAGCTCTTTGGACTCTGTTGGTCAAATAGCTTTCAAACCAATTGTGTAGGTTTCCTGACATACCCAAATTTCCTAGTCTTTTTAACAGAATTTTGAAAGAAATCGTATCAAAAGCCTTAGTTCAGTCCAAAAATATTGCCAAATTTTTTTTTACCACCATTGAGATGCTCAGTCATTTCTTAGGTTAGGTTGGAAATCGCGTTTTCCGTACCCATGCCCTTTCTGAAACCATATTAATTATCAGAGAGAAGGTTATTATTTTTACTGAAAAAACTTAGTCTATTTTTGGCAATTTTTTCAATTATTTTAGAGATTATGTTTAGTTAAGAGATAGGTCTGTAGTTTTATATTAGATTTTTCTCACCACTTTTATACAAAAGCATCACAATTGACTTCTTCAGGTGTTAAGGAAATACTCCATATTCTAAACTAAGATAAAAAATATATGTTAGTAGTTTTGCTACATCATGCTTTTTCGATTTTATTAATTTGGATGTGATTTTATCTGGGCCCATAGATTTACTTTGTTTTAGGTAGTCAATGGTTTTTATTATTTCTTCAGTCGTTGTTTTAAAGGAATCAAGTTTTTGTAGTGATGTAGTAGAAGGTATATTATTGAAAAGAGTTTCTTCGTTAGATTTTGTTTCTTTCAGAATGTTTTCAGATAAAGATTCACCAACGGAATAAAAATATTTTTTTGCATAATAAGATATTATTTGGGTATCTGAAGTTGTTGATTTATTATCTTGATATTTTTTTGGTAAAAACGATGTTTTGTTATTTGTTGTTTTAGTAATCTCTCTAGCAATTTTCCACATATGACTTGGATCAAAATTATTGTTATCGTAGGTGAGTTGTCTATAGTATTTTTCTTTGTCTAATCTTATTTACTTACTATAGATTAATATTAAATCTGACGTTCCTATTGCATCACAAAATCTAATCATAAACCTCAACTAAAAATTTAGGCAACAAAGACCCGGGCAACTTATGTTGATTTTATATGCTTTAACTTGGTTTGCAAAAAAGTGTCATCCTATTTAAAAAGATAGTTCCAGACATTTATGGCAGTCAATTTTACTGTCAGTATAAACACTTATTAACAAAAAACAAAATTAATTCATCAAAACCAAATTATTTTAAATCGAAAACATGCTCATAGGGAGGTTATCGGATTTTCAAAAGCATTTGGTGAAATAAGCAGGACACCGGATTTTGTTTTTTTTTCTGGTTTAAAATTTATAAACAAACTTTGTCACGGTTTACTAAAACTGTATAAACTTATAGATAAATACATTTTAACTCTTGATAATTCAACAATAATTGCCTACCAAAAATATTCTGTCGTTTATAACACACGAAAGTAAAGTGAAGTGCCTCTTTTGCGTTTGCGATGTTACTCTATAATATAATAAATGTCCAAGAAGTTAATAATATCTGTGAAGAAAATCACTAAAGCCTCAATAACATTGGTTTGGTGATTGAAGATGTTTTTACAATCATTTTGAGAATATATTTTTTTCATACAGAAAATTCGATTTTCATTTATACTACACATTGAAGTCGAGACCACGGGCCCATTTTGTAGAGTAGTTAAGATGCTTGACTAACGTTTGGTAGGTTCCGGGTTCGACTTCAAGAACACCAAAATAAAATCTATTTTTTTAAAGCCTGAGTATTCTGTGTTGTAGTTCACCACTGTCGTTGGGCCATCTGGCGTATTGTGGTAATAAAAAAAATAATTAAATCAAATTTCTTTTGAATTAAATTAAATTTCAATTTTAAATACGGCCTTCTGGCCTGATGCGGTCCAAAATAATTAATTAAATAAATTTTCTTACATATTTTTTTACCACATCAGGTCAGGAATTTCAATTACAGTACGGATCACCCTAGCTTGAGAAAAATCATATTTAATTTATCTGATCTCACCGATAATTAATCCCGGAATCCCGTACGTGAGTCAAGCATCTTAGCAATTACACCGTTAAGGCCGCCAATTGCGTTGCCAATTTATAGACCGTCGAAAATAAATATATATATAAATAATTGACTATGGCATTCATAACTCTGCTTTGCCTAAAATCGATATTCATACCAACAGCCTGCAATGTTGTAACATGGGAAGTCTCATACCCATGGGTATACGATGGGTATTTTCTTTCTCGTACATTTTTGTTGGCATGTGAGTAGAATTCCCAAAACATTTGTTTAAAAGTTGCATTGTTTTTACACGACTGCATCAATTTTAATTAAAGCACTCACTGTCAAAAACCTTTTAAATCATCAACAATTTTTTTTTCGCAGATGTTATTTTTCGTGAGCGAAATGCATCCGTATTGATTTAAAAATATTTTCAATAGCTTAAGTGGTTTTAATCAAATGATTGATGAATTTCATTCTAGCGTTGATGCCTTTTTCATGTTGTACGGATCATTGTTTGCAATACGGCTGAGAATATTCAAATTACAATATACTTTTTTTGGTTTGCTTTATTATTTTAAAAGGACGAATGAGTTGTTTGTAAAGAGATGTGGAAATCAAGGCATTTACAGGGCTTATGATCTATCATTAATACTGGTATCAACAATGCCACTGTAATATCAATATTTTAAGTTTGTCCCAATGTTTGTAAACAAAATACGGGATTTTAGCTCCTAGGAATTAAGATTAACAAAAAATAACAAAATGGATATAAACTCATTAGCCCTGTTAATGACATGACTTCCATATTTCTTTCTTTAAAATGTTCTCAATCTTTGTGGGTACTTGTTAATCTTAATAACTCCCTAGGGGTAAATTCCAATATTTTGTCCACAAATATTTGGACTAATTCAAAATATTGAAATAAAACCAACTGGTCTAAGGAGAAGTATTAACATTGAAAAATTGTTTTTATGTATTGCTTAGTATTTTAAATAAGTCAGTCAGATGAATCTTTTTAAAATATTTTTTTTCAGGTTTTGGTTCTTCAACTTCACTTAAATCAACAGATGGAAAAAATTAAGGAGTATCGATGTTTAAACAAAGGAAAGATAGTAAAGGTTACAGGGAGAGTTAAGTCATTACTTCCCTAACCAATGTAAGGTCATAAACATTGTCTACGCCCAGACTTCCACATTATCAATAACTCCATCTCGGCTAAAAATATGTTTTACATTGCTTTCAATTCCTTCATGGAAATATCTAGAATTTGTCAACAAAGATTTGGACATACGTAAAATATTGTACACTCGTTTTATTAATAAAACATTAAAAATGAATTAAATTACGTGTTATCTTTTATTTACTTATATTTCTACTCTACGTTGTACACCAAACAACCCATCACACCGTTTCCGCGTGGAGGTAGGCAGACAGAATAGAGCGCCTCTTAAGTCTGTCATTGTACACAGACCTCGCTTTCTCTAGATCGATGAATCTTCTCATGCACGCAGGAAGATTGTTTTAACTTTTAAGATGTTTATCGTAAGATACTTGCTGAATTTGGCTTGCCACCTCTTTCTCGGTCCTTCTCGTTTTCTGCATCTATCCCTATTCGCATCGCAAATTCTTTTAGCCGTTCTTTGCTATCTATTTGTTTTACATAATATGGGCTCAATAAATTTGAATTATTTGGCCGGTGGAGGGGTGGTAACGGTTCTAGTTCTCCCGATCGAACTTTCTTCCCGTTTACTACAAGGTAATGAACTAACATACCCTTTCGCCGTCAGAATTCAGGAAATTCGATTGAGGGTGACAGACGAATTGACTATTTGTATTTAGGCTGCTCTAATGGCGATATAGGCATCGAAAGCAGTAAATGTAAATTCAAAAAAGATAAAAAGGTGAATTCTTTGTAAACGAAAAATTTTTTGAAAAAAAAAATTGTCTTTCATAATTGCTAAAATAAACTGTTTTAGCAATGTGCGGATCTGAGAAGAGACCACAAGACCTTTAAGATAGATGCTGGGCTTTCAAAATTCGCTCTACCGATGCAGAACTCCGTTCTTGATTTTATAATGCTTGTCTCAGCTTTACAAAATACACGAATTTTTACATTTGTGCACCGCATCCATCACGCATAAAACCCTTATCTTACTTTCATCCCTGGCTAATGTCACTGTCACCCCACTTAAATCCTGGTTGGAATTAAATTATTTGAGCGAATCATACGATCGCAAGTGATTTTTTTTTTAGAAAAAAAAAACATCAATAAATAACGTGCTTTAATAATGACTTCCTATGGCATGATGTGGGATTCTAAAATAAATATACAGGACACGCCAAAATACGTTACCAAAATAAATGTAATGATAAAGATCAAATTATTTATCCTCCCGCATCATTTCTTGGTGTTTTTTTCAATTAGCTTCTGGGATTAAGTATTGTCTTTAATCGTGAGTATTACGTAAATTGGGAAATAAACTTAGCATTATGCCAACGAACAACGTTGGATTAACAGCATCTAGACACGCCAACTTTACCCTAGAATGAAGTCGATATATATTATTTTTAGGTAAGATGAAGGTTGCAAACGCATTGTGGAAACTCCATTTTTTGACCAACATTATTGATTTGTAAAATAATTTATATTTCAGACTTTAAACAATATTATTTTTATGCATTACAAGTGCCCCGATTTCACACATAATGTTTATCGAGTCGGGACAAGTTCTCAGGCGTAATATAAACATACTCAAAATAAGTTCGTAGATTTTCGCTGTTACTTTTATCAATATGCATCTCTTTCAGAATGCCATGTAAATTATTTATTTATTTATGCTTTATTAAGTTAGTTTATAACATTTTAAGAATTTAAATAAACTTTTGATAACATTACAGTTTTTTTATAAAAATGTCTCAATAAGACATTTTTTCAAATTAATTTTAAATATTAATTATTAGATTCGTTCCGACGTTTCGGCTACCATCATTGGATCTTTATTCAGGAACTGTGTGTTTTGTTAAAAAAACGAGTGTTTAAAATGATGTCGTTCCTTTTCCGCACCCAATGGTGCATAAGGCACTGCATTGGTACACCAGTTGCAGCGTATCTTGATCATTTTTGTTACATGAAGGTAAGACGATAAGTCTTTCGCTTCAGGTACCAGTCCAGGGACTATGAAATTTTCTAGTCTCAATAGAATGAATTTTTCAATTATACTCTCTAGCAAAGTGCACGAGTGAATTCTAGGCATAGTTTTTAAAAACGTACGGTACACGGAATAAACAGTTAAAGTGTGACGAGTACGGTAGCCAAGGGTGGTTTTCTGGATCTTCTCTACCCCCAAAAGAGTGATCAATTTGAATAAAGTATATTTTTAATTTGCTTTATCATGGCAACACTGATGATTAAACGTCAAATAAATACGAACATGTGCAACTTAATTTGAAAATTTAGATCAGGGGTCTTCAACCTTTTTGAAGTCAAGGGCCCAAAAAACGTTGTTTTTTCTTCAGCGGGCCGCAATATTAGGGAATAATTTTACTCAATCACTTTTAGAATAATTGCTTGCATAGATATGTGGTTCAATTTAAAATGGAGATGTATTTTAAATAAAACTCGACCGAACTTGCCAACACGTTGCGGTACGCGACACCTTAAATGTTTTTTCAATATCGCCTGCCAGTTATTCTACCCTCCTTGCAACTGTAATTTTGCGATGGGCATAATACTTCTGCTGCAGCCTCCATGAATTATTTTATGAATTCGCCCTCAGTAAATGGTTTTGACTTACGTCCTATTTTCTCTGAAATAATGTAGCTTACTTGATGCTACAGTGTACCTAAGCAATGTAGGTATCAAACAAAGTTGTTGTATAGCAGCATTAATACGAATTGCGTGCAATTGTGTAAGTACTTCACTATTTTGTTTTAACTCCTTAAGATACATATGTATATTATACATGGATCAATAAATTTATATTTTGCCAGGTTATTAAGGAAGCCGGGGGCCGCGGGTTGAAGACCTATGATTTAGATCATCATTGTGACCTTAAGCATTACTCAAAACACTTATTACGGTTGAATTAACCAAATCGCTACGGTTTTTTTTTGTTTTAGAAGCTGTTTTATTCGATTAATCGTCAGTGTGGCCATTATATGAAGCAAAGAAAAAAAATAAAAGCGTCAAATTAAAAACTCTCTACGGGGTAGACAAGATCCAGAATACCACCTCAGGAGTGTTGAAGGCTAATTTTGCGACTAGTAGTAGCGACACACCCAGTAATTGACGATGATTACTCAGACTCAGTAAAGCATATCGGTAGTCAGATGGCAGAAGGGACCATATGTAATTTTCAAAAATGTTCAGGAGAGCTGAAATAAGTCTCAATTTACTGAAATATTAATTAAAACTTAAAAAAAAAAATAAAACAGCCAAAAATACAGATGGTCCTTTCTGCCATCTGACTATCGATATGTTGTGCAAGAATGTGTATAGTTTAGGTCAATAAATTAACATCTCCAGTTTGAACTTTGTTTGAAGTTTGAACTCCAAAGAAATGTCCATTGGATTTTTTCAAGTCTTTCTTGCAATGTAATGTATTGTGGTAAGTAAACAAAGGAACCGTACTCGAGTAGTAGTGTATTCAAAAATAGATAATTTCTATGCATCGGATATCTTCAAATACTTTACAAGTTCGGAAAACAAAACCAAGATTTATGTAGCTCTATTAAGAATTTTGTCGATATGATTCACAAAAAAAATATTTTTATCTAATACAAGTGAACCTGATTGACGGTATCTTGCCCAAACGTTGGAGAGCCTGCTATTAACTAGTTCACCAAACGTTTTTTTTATTCGAATTATTAATTAACTATATGTAAAGTGACATTTGACATTGAGTTTGACATTCCAATCCTTTCGTTTCGTCATTATGTGATTTGCTGTCGCCAGAAGTAAAATAATAAAAAAGAGCAACATCACCAGCCATATATTATATAATTCTTCTCTACGTATGATGAATTATTAATATTTAATGTATGTAAGTACTTTTTTATGGTTCCAAAACATGAAATAAATATTTTTTTGATGCGGAATTATTTTTGCAAATGTCGAACTCTGCTAACAACAAGGGTGCACTTTATTCAGAATTGCAATATTCAAAAATGTCTTCAATTTCAGTTAGTATTATTGTATTACAAAAGATTCAGTAAAAAGAAGTAAATGGGTAGAAATTATAACTAATTCAAGGAAAGAATCTGATTGAGATTCACAAAACACGAACGCTGTTTGTAAACATTCAAATATTATGTTAACTTTTTTACATGTGCGAAAATAACATCCTTCTTATGTTGTTGTATTTTATTTTTTATTTTATTTTATTTTATTTGGGAAAACAACAGTTCTACATACATATTTAAAGTAAACAAACAGATAAAGTTTATAAACTCAGAACTAATAACAGATTTCCACATAGTATGCAAAGTTAGTAAACAAAATATATTACATATAAAATAAATACATTCAATTTATACATGTAAAAATGTTATTAACATACTCAATAATCAAAGAATTTTTTATATTTATTTTAAGAACATTAAGTTACTGTAAATTGGGCGGGATTAGGACAAGAATGCTTGAAGAGAGGATAAGGAGGGGAAGGGAGATATACATATGCATTCTCGTTGAATGTTACCCTGGTAGATCGATGAATACAACATTTATGCTCCTAGTTTTTTTTTACAAATAAAATTAAAGATTTTAAAATCACAAAACATGCGCAGTGCAAAATTCATTATTATGTCAAAAACTACAATTAAATCGGTTAAACCGGTTAGGAAAAGTTTTGTGATATCATACGTACAGAAGAATTACATATATATATATTTATATATTAAGATTATGATAACATATAAATTAAATAATGTAAAGACCCTTTTTGGGCCAGATTGCGGTTCTAATCATCAGTTTTTAATAGCCGCTATAAAAATAAAACTTGCAAAAAAAAGAAATGCCAAGGATAGGCTAAAACCACGTAAGTGTCTTAATCAAAGAACAAAGACTTAATAAAAGAGAGGCTAAATGATTTTCATCAAAATCAGACCTCAGACCCTAAAACGGAATAGTTGAAACTTAGAAACGAAGAAAAACGTTATCTGTGATACTGCAGCAGTAGCCAAACTTAGTTTATCTGAGCAGACAAGACAGCATAAAAATTTGTTGACTGAACAGACATGGGATCTCATTAACAAAAGAAAATAGCTTAAGCAACGTGGTATCAATTTAGAAGAAGACAGACACGCATACGCAGAAGTAAATAACCACGTGCAAAGATCTTGCAAAAAAGACAAGACGAAAATAATTAACACCATTTGCTCAGAAATAGAAAATAACGCTTCTCGGTTTGAAACCAAAGACCTATTTCAAAAAACCCAAATCTTGACAAGTGACCGCAAGTGCAGAACATGGACCATCGAAGATGAGAATGGTAAGGGCCTAAATGAAATCTCTCTTGTTTTTAATAGATGGAACAATTATGGTTCTGACCTTTACAGTGATCCCGGATATATGATAGATCTAAACTCTTCTTTAAACTCTGATCAAGAACTAGAGCCCAATTTTTCGAAAAATGAAGTGGAAAATGCCATTAAATGTCTAAAGTTAAATAAAATAGTTGGATCAGATGGAATACTAGCTGAATTTATTATACATTTAGGAGACCGAGGTTACCAGGCAGTACATACAATTTGTGATTTAATATGGAAAACTGTTACATGGCCAAAAGACTGGACTGAATCCATTTTCATACCACTACACACTACAAACAGACAAATGTGACAACTATAGAATGATTGCACTCACCTCGCATGCAAGTAAAATTAAACTGCATATTTTACATTTGAGGTTAAAATACTTCCTTGACTGGCAAATTTCACAGGAGAAAACGGGTTTTGTTAAGGAAAAGGGGACGCATGAGCAGATTTTGAATGTCAGGCAAATTATCGAGAAAAGCTGAGAATTTAACAAACCTGTATTTTTCTGTTTCATTGATTATAAAAAAACTTTTGACTGTATAAATTGGAGCAAATTCTGAGTTGTCCTCAATGAGATGGGTACCAGCACACCTTATTTGTCTCATAAAATCACTTTATAATAAAAACTCAGCAATTGTGAATGAATTGTAAGTTGAATCGTCAAAATAGCTTTAAAAAAATATTTTTATAACCCCGAAAAAAGCATTGTGATAAGATTTTTAAACAGAAAATCATTTAAAGCGCACAAAAAATGTAAAATCCAACAACTAACGTTTGATGATATTTTTTTAATAATAATGGAAGTCAATTTAATGGAACACCAATGTAATATTATAAGGTCATTTAAGAAATGCATATTTTCACCTTACAAAATTGTCCAGAAAGCTAAATAACGATATCCCAATAAAAGTGCAATTACCATCACTTATTACTTCCGCTAAAGTAAATCGCCAAAAATTACTGAACATCACTGGTTAACAATTGCTGCTTTCCGAGAATGGTGTATTAAATACCATAAACGAAAAAAAAATCTTGAAGATCATTTGATATCTAAATGGGATTGTAAAGGATCGGGAATAAGTCAATATGGACAACGATTTAGGCATCAAGAAGACTCGGATGCAGTAACCCGTTTGATTTCAACTATCATTTTTCATCATCAGAATCATTCTCGAAAACCAATTAATATTTAAATCATTGACAATTTGACGAAATTAAGTTTTTTGAAAATTAAATATGATTACAATTTAAAATACTCCTGTGATTATTTTGCTTTATCACAGGTTTAAAAAAATGTATTTATTGAAAAAACCAGCATTACAATAATTTTAAATGTTTATTTTATCATTGAATAATTTTAATATAGCATAATTTAATTTAAAACCCATGAGTATACTTTTGGCCAGATTTTATTGAATTCTACCCCACTGTGCGTCAGTTTTTTTCTAGATACTCATATTCAAGAGTCATTAACTATATATTGAGATATATATCCCGTTTTGAACCAAATTTAATGTAGTAAAAAAATTTAATGTTGAGAGTAAGCTTGTTGACACGAATCCAACTTGCAAGATGGTGAACATCTAGTTGCATTTTATTTTCACGGTCTTTTACATTACGATTGTGATTATTAATAATTCTGTCACCTCCATATAATTGAAGTGTACCTTTAATACCCCAATGTGTAATATCATTGATATAGATGAATAATAGCAGTGGCCGAGAACGGAACCCTGTGGTACACCACATGTGATCTCCCTGAAGTCACTTGATTGTCCTCCAATCTGAACTAAGCAACTTTGATCACTTAGGTAAATTCAAAACAGCTCAAGAAAAGTCCCAACGATGCCTAAATGCTGTAATTTTTCTAGTGGTAATTTATTGTTGACTGTATCGAAAGCTTTTTTGAGATCTATAAATATACCAGCAGTATATTCACCCTGGTCTATATATTGTTGAAGTGTTGCAACAAAATAAAAAACTGCACATTTTGTATTAGATAGTTATCGAAATCGATATTTTTATTCAAAGAGAAGATTTTGGATAAAATATATTTCATTAGTCTGTCTTTACTGATTTATTCTAAAATTTTATAAAATACAGAGAGGACTTAAATTGGTCGATAATTAGAGACGTTTTTACGGCAGTCACTTTTATATACGGGAACTATTTTAGTCAGTTTTAATTTATCAGGAATATACCGCTAACTAGAAAGAAAGAGATGCTGTAATAACAATCTTATTGTACTTTTCATACAGAAAACTAAATTTTACTTTGTAGATTATGTTGAATACCCACTGCGCCGCGATTATGATCGCTTTCTTTATTGGTACATATCAATATGGGATAAACTTACATCGGTATTTGTATTACAATCCAAAGTATATTCATTGGTAACCTGTAATTGAACATATTTAAAAAAAAACTTAAAGCATATTACATTTTTCATACAGAAAACTTAATTTTACTAGGTAGATAAAATTGAAGATAATTTTTTATTTTATCATACAATTTTTTTTCTAAGCATTTTCAATTACTGGTTACCGACGGAGGTAGTTAGAATTTTTTTCCAAATAAAAACACCTCTGTATTTAAATATCGATATTAGTTTAAGTACATACCGACGAAGATAGCCGTTCATAATCGCGGTCCTGGTGTACTTACATAATGTCCATATCAATGAATATCATATTGATTTAGATTTTTCTTCCTTATAATAATCCCAACAAATCAATGATGTATGATTAATGCTGTTTCAAATATACTGCGTTATTTTTGTAAATATTATTATGATTTTTCATTTATTTTTACCTAAGTATGTCAAGTATTAAAATCCCAAGGTTATTATATGGAATAATGTATAAAACAACTGTGTCATACAAGTATGTATAGATATATTGTTATTATATTGTTTCATAATTTTGTAATAGAACATTATTATGTTAAATGTATTTATGTTTATGTTTATGTTTATAAAAGGCATTTGTGCCGTGTACCCACATATAAATAAATATTGTTGATAAAAACGTGTGACAAATAATTATGAAATTGTTTGATATTCTTACAATCACATTTATGTAGGTTTTATACGAAACTACTACCGATTGCGTTTTTCAAAATATGCATTGCAGTTTCGTACTAATTCTAAAGAATCAAAAGAATATACATAATAGGGTTATTGGTGATTTTGCATTTTCACAAGTTTTATAAATGAGGTGAACTAATAATTAACAATGAGACAAAATTCAAACGCTTTGCAGTTTTACAGTGTTTTCTTTAGAAATGGGATATAATTTTAAAAAAATTATCGCGCAAAAATATTTACTTAGGTGGTATAAAGATAAATACTGGCATATATTTTAACAGAGATGGAAAACCATTTTGAGAATTCGGTAGGGAAGGAGACAGTCTCGTTCCACCTTAACTTAGTAAAGGACTGCATTATTGAAAACGCGGCGTCACTGGATATTGGATTCAAAATGGGAAACAAAAAAATCAACATCATGTTTTATGCAGACGATGCTACACCTATAAAACCATAGTGCAAAAAATATATTATACAATTTCACAATCTCAATCTAAAAAAAAAATATATGTGGGGTGTTATTTAAACCCTGTCACATCCGAAACCACGATGATCAGTATGAGCAATAAGACATATTGGCACATTAAAAAATATTTATAGAACGAATAAAATTTACAAAATTAAAATATGATAAAAACAAACGGTTGCTTACTTCTACAGGGGAGAGAAAGCACAATGCGAATCTATAAAACTTATGTCAGGCCGATAATGACATCCGGAATCGAATCAAGAGCCAACACAACCAAAACAAAATATAAGTTTATTGTTTAGTGTCCTTGGCACGGGTAACCCCAGTGAGGTCACATTCTTTTTAGTATTAATCATTGTTTATTGTGTGGAAAAAAAAAATCAATCAAAATAAAATCACTGCTTAGAATTGCAAAAATAAAGACACCACGCACTTTTCTAGGAAAGGCGCTGAAGGACAGGATCACTATCTACGTGTAGCCTAAAACATTAAGAAATTATGAAATGGAGCAGGAAAAAGCGACGATTCTGGAGCAACCACGAGGAGAGAATGGAAACCAGCAGACTTTCTAACGTGGTCACAAACAACATAGTCAGAGGGTAGTCATCAACCTGGAAGACTTTCACAGAGGTAGCTAGACAGTTAGGGTTTAGTGACCTAGCAAATCTTTTTTTGATAAACAGATCCTCGGATGTACCTCAAGATGAAGAAGACAAGTAAATCTTGAGTATATAAAGGGCTTATTACTCGATTTTCGTTTGGTTGAAGTGTCATATTTTTATTATCATCATCGTCATTTCCATTTCCGAAAACAGTGGTGCATAGGGCATTGCGTTTGTTAACAAAATTCAGCGTATTTTAATAACCTCCAACATAAAGGAAAGGCGATTCTAGTCCGTGAACAACGAAATATTGCAGTCTACCTTAAACGTCAATATTTCACGTCCACCCTTCCACGAATTGAACCTAGGAACTTGAACATGATAAGCGAATGCGCCAACCATTACACAACCAACAGACGTAGTGTATTGTGTTTTAATGTTTTTTTAAAGAAACATATATTTATTTTAAACCCTTATGTTGCTATGACGTCACACGAGTCTATATAAAATACAACATTTGATGTATTATGTCTCTTTTTTCAAATATTTTTTTTAAAGTTTTGGTATGAGAAGCCTAAATGATATGATTTTTTTTTCCAATTATGGAAAATAAATTATTCAAAAGTAAATTTTAAATGTTAGCTTTTTGCTTTCAAGTGAATTTATTAAAAAACATGTAATCTATTGCTTAATGTAACACAACGTTACAGCATCATTTACAGAAGTATTTTTTTACGTACGTTACGTATTTTTAAGTACTTAAAGAGTGAAGAGGTTTCTAAATATTATCTTTAATCTTAATAGTATGTGTCCAACTCCAGCGTATTCTCCTTAAGTTAAAATATAAACTATCAACGAACTGTCTTCAATGAATGTTCAGGAACTAGGTAACTTGACGCTAAGTTAAGTGGGCCAGTCTCGGCTCTCGTATCTCGCATTGCAGCCCAATTATTATTCCAGATGATTAATTCATTTCATATTTTAATTTCTAGTAAAAATGAACGGAGTCATTGGCTTGTTGGCTTCTGTTCATACATCATATTTACCTCAAATTACTCTTAGCAGATTATATAATCTGCAAAGAGTTTGTAGTCTTATGAATCAAAAAATATTTTAGCAAACTTTCCTCTAAAATAACCTGTTAGAGTCGGTCAGATCTCTATTTTTGGTGAGGGTGGGTTGGTCTTTTTTATCCCCTCAATGTTTTTATATTTTTATTAGATATTTTTTCTTAACTGGATAAAACTGTTCAGAATATCTAAATATAGGCATTCACAGAACGTATAATATGTCATCGGTTTGAATAAGTGATCACTTTACACTCTTTGTGACTTTCACCATATTGCGAATTGGTAGTTAATTTTCATTCATATGGTAAATTTATTTATTTGTAAATTCAATCGGATTTTTTTTTAACATAATTTTTCCCGTACTTATGATTTACCAAGAATTTTAATTTTTTGATCCGTTTTCTTAAGGTAGTAAAAAACTGCGTAAGAAACGAGAAACGAGAAACAAAATGAGAAACAAGTTAAATTAGGGAAGGACTCGAACCTCGGATCTTCTGATCTGGAGTCCAGCCCGTCTTATCTATAATGTTTACTCGTATCTTAGAATAAATGTAGAATTACACCGGTTTTCATAAAGTTTAAAAGTTAACAGCATAGTAAGTTAAACATGTTTTTCAAGAGTTTATATTAATAATTTTATTTTTTAAAGTAAAAAAAAAGGTACTGTTATAATAATTATAAAACAGCGTTTGTTTTGAAGTACTACTAAATACTTAGACTCGGAAAGATCTTTCTGGATCTATATGTACATAAACAGGTAGAAGTGGTCTCATAATAAATTATTTTCTAAAATAAATGTAATAATGTTATTCCACAATGTTTTGTCTATTCAATACACAATAAAAAGTTAGACAATAAAATGTTAATTTAAATAAATTTGCTTAGCCCTTAAGTGACCAGGTCCGGTCACAGTGACCGTGTGATGGTTGCAGATTTTATGTTTTGATATGTGTTACCTCCCTACATTCCTTTTCTATATTCGAAATATCAAACAATCCCCGCGGGCGCACAAATTAAAATATTGTTATCATCAATAGAACAAGCCGCAAGTTTATGATATTTAGGAATTGATTTATCTAGCCTTAACGATTTGTCCGAGATCAAGTCGACAAAGTGTCAGGATGTCGAAAAAATATCATATAGAAAAATAAAAGCAAGCGAATTGACCGCAAAGTTAGAATATATACGTGTAAAACCCATATTGACATATTCCGTAGAAACATGAGCAGATACCACGAGAACGAAGAACCTGCTAAGAACATATTTGAGAGATGAGGGTTCTCAGATTAATTATCGGAAACACGCTGCCTGACCGTGTCAGTAAAGACTTTAAACGGGAAACGTGTGACAAAGAAGATAAAGTGCACTGGAGCAGATCTCGTAAAAGATTCAAGAGAGAGACCATATAAATAGAATAAGCGGCGATAGACGTGTCGATAGCAGCCAAAAAAGTGCCTTCCGAACGGCGCCCACCTAGAAGACCACTAAGCGATAGAACGATAGTTGGGCCTCATCACGGTAGACTGAGTAGTCTAAGTAGAACACATCGTCAGATTTACAAGACAAAGAAGAAGAAGAAAAGGTTATTTAAAAATTCTCTAGCGATCTTTGTGACCGAACCAGTGTAATGACGTTACTAAATTTAAATGAAGCTTGTTTTGTTGATTTTGAAAAATGAACAACATGGATGGAAAATTGGGATCGTTGGTTAACCAATTGCTTAATGAAGATGAACTTAACTGATGAAAATAGTGGCAATAATGAAGACAACAATGTGAGATCAGACAAAAATTTAGGATTTTGTGTCTATATATATTTCGTTTGTCATCTTGATGGGGTAAAACCAGGTGTTATAAGATTGAGCATCAATTATCTGGGTCGAGGTCAAGGTAGCGAGCATAACTAATTAAACTACACCAAGAACGGTGAACAGAAAATTTGCATCCAATGTACAATCTTCTGATGAATATTTAGTAAACTTAGAAATAAAAATATTTCCAATTTTAAAAAAAAATAATCGAAAAAACATGTTCTACGTGAGATCTGAGAAGATTAAATATTTTTTATGTTTCTTGTAAAAAGCTAATAAGTATGGAACTTAGTCATGATTTTCATATTTTTTTTTCTTTTTAAATTTCAAATAAATTGATACATTTGGTTATTAATAATAAAATAGAAAGTTTTTTGTATGTGTATGTGTATGTGTATGTGTATGTGTATGTGTATGTGTATGTGTACGTGTATGTGTATGTGTATGTGTATGTGTATGTGTATGTGTATGTGTATGTGTATGTGTATGTGTATGTGTATGTGTATGTGTATGTGTATGTGTATGTGTATGTGTATGTGTATGTGTATGTGTATGTGTATGTGTATGTGTATGTGTATGTGTATGTGTATGTGTATGTGTATGTGTATGTGTATGTGTATGTGTATGTGTATGTGTATGTGTATGTGTATGTGTATGTGTATGTGTATGTGTATGTGTATGTGTATGTGTATGTGTATGTGTATGTGTATGTGTATGTGTATGTGTATGTGTATGTGTATGTGTATGTGTATGTGTATGTGTATGTGTATGTGTATGTGTATGTGTATGTGTATGTGTATGTGTATGTGTATGTGTATGTGTATGTGTATGTGTATGTGTATGTGTATGTGTATGTGTATGTGTATGTGTATGTGTATGTGTATGTGTATGTATCAAAATGTGAATACGAGTAAGTTTCTATTTTATTGGTTTGTGCTTTCTATTAACGTGTTAACTGTTGACATGTATTAAAATGTAATTGCCTAGCTTGGAACAAGGTATGTACCTTTGACATCTGGGCAAAGTGAACATTAAATTGTATTTATGATAAAATGTATAAATAAAAAATACGTATTTATGAAAAATGAGAAAAAAGAAGAAAAATATTTTTAAAAAGATAGGTATTAAAATTAAATATTTAAAGAACATTTCATTCGATATTGTTGAGTACATTTACGGTTATATTCACCTTTTAAATTTTTTAAGCGTCCGATATTATTTTATTACATCTTTATCATTCTCTTTTCCGCACCCAGTGATCACAGTGCACTGCCTCAGTAAACCAGAGGTAGCTTATTTGGATATTCGAATATATATCTTTACCGCTTTAAGCTCTCAGATGACAGAAGTTGTTCATATAATGCTGAGGCACGCCAAGGTGTCCCTCATTTGCTGATGCATTGTTCCCTTTTCAGCTTAGAGCGAATGCAGCTAGAGGCGCGATGTAGAAGTCCGAATAAGGACCTGGGAGATATTGCAACCGTGATAAGACATAAGAACTTATCAGATGAGGCTCCAATATCATGTTTGGCGAAAAAAGGAGGGGTAATTATCGAAAAAAAAAAAAGGATACAAACTTCCGAACACTTTCAAAGTGGAAGGTCTATTGACGTCAATCCGGCTTCTCCTGGATGAGTTTTCCGTGGATTCATCTTCAATAAGTCACATCAAATCACATTAAACTATCCCGTCTGATCTTCGCACAATAGTTAAAGCAGTTGGAAAGAACATACCTATTGCAGTCAATTTAAGCCTTTTTTTAAATAAGCGAGGCAAAAAATAGGCAACTCCCATCTAAAAACAAAAAAATAAAATGGGTCACGTCAGTTCACGGCCGCCCTGCCAGGATTCGAACCTTTGACCTTCAGACTGTTGATAAACTTCCAACCACTGCACTACGAGGCGGACTTGTCTCTACTCGATTTCCTTTTTCAGGATTTACCCTGAGAGTAGCCGTCGAGTCATCGTGTTACATTGTCATGCGATAAGAGTTTTGGAGTCGTGTGAATAAACAAAACTAACCTGATCTATTATGTCACTCTACACCGACGTTTATAATACGTAGAATTGCGATGAAATGGTGTTGTTTACTATTAGAATTATTATTTTGTCATTCATAATCAGTATATACTCGTATTATCAAATCGCGAGTTGATGCAAAATACAGGTGAAATATAAAACTCGAGGTACATATATTAGAGCTGAATTTAAGTTTTACACTCCAAATCATTTCTGCTGAACTAGATAGATATTTTATTACGAATTCGACCGTTCGTCGGAACATTCGTCGGGACATTCGTCGTTGTTGTGACAGCATTAGAGTGAAAAAAATTCTTGACTTCATCAGTGATTGTGTTGATTGTTGGTCAGTTGGTCATGGACAGGCGGGGGCTAAAAAGGTTTTTGTTATTTTATTTTCACTAATTAATTAAACTTCCCTAGACATGAACTAGCTTGAATGTAAACAATGAAGGCTTTTCATATTTATTTTTATCCTGATGTTTATTTAAAGAAATATATAATTTCATTCCTTCCCTTTCCTGGTTTCTCTTCCTGTACCCTTCCAAACTTGTTATCCGACCCACATTTGTTTTTTAACAATATTTGTAATACCATTTATTTATATGCTTTTTAATTCAATTACTTTTCTTATATATTTTTTTTCTCTTTTTTAATATGTAAAGTCTCACTTTTTATTTTGCATGGCAGTATGCTTTTATTGTTTCTACATGTATACAAAAAAGCGCTGTTTATCTTTTAAATTATTACTTACTATTTTTGTACTTATCTGTATATTTTTTGTAAATGCCCCTTAGGCGTGTTGTAAAATTAAATAAATAAATAAATGTCGAGATCCGTACATTATATAAGGTTGAGATAAGCATTATCAACAAAATCAAGAAAGGAGTCTGCGTTGGTTCGGATATTGTTGAGCTAATGGACAGCAAAAGAACGGCTAAAAAAATCACTATGCGAATATGATGGATGCAGAAAACGAGGAAGACCAAGAAATACCTGGCATTACTTAGTTTTAAAAATACTTGAGGATGGATATGTCAAAAGTTTCAATAATCGGCGGACATGCATGAAAAGATGTATGAATGTAGAGGAAGCGAGATCTGTATGCAAAGACGGAGTGATATGGCGTTCTATACTCTCGTTTGTTTGTTTTAATAGTTTTATATTTTGGATAAATGGAATTACTTTTTAAGTCCTCGCTAGTTAGGAATTAGTGTTTGGCCAGGACTATTTTTTTTGCATATTATTTTAAATGATTAGGATTAGGAATGATAAGAAATAATTATTTTTTTTGGAAATCAAATTACTATCTTAGAAATTCCCCCCTCAGTATCTTTGAGGGCTAATTTCAGCAAATAATAGCCTACTACGTTGTATTTTTCTTGTATTATTATAAAAAACTGAGAGTCTAGAGCAGTTTTTAAAGTTATCTTAATACTAAAAAAAAAATGTCTATGACTAGTTCAAAAGTAAATTCTAAATTTTAGGTCAAAACTTTTGTAGGTTTCATTAATGTTACGATGTTTGAGTATTTTATGCGTAAAAGTACAATTCAAACAAAATGAAATAATAAAAAAAACCTCTGATGGTTAAAAAAAATAGAATAACAATCGATCTGGTAGAAAAATTTCAAAAACCCATTAAAAATATGCAATATCGCGGGATAAACATAGGGGTTATCCGGATACCCCTCAACATGAGGTTCTTATATTTTTCCTTTGGACTTTATTTCTTCGGCCACCCGTATAGGAACTAACAAACTATAATTAAGTACCTTTTATAAAACACCTACATTCGATCCTATAACGAATTAATTCGAAAAGTAGTCACGAAAAAATCTTAGGGCATCAAACTTGACGCAAGTTCTAGTAATTTTATTTTTTTGCTATTGCGGGAGCTCCAAGATCAATTTTATTACATATTTTATTTAAACAGACCCCACTTGACCACGTAAAAACCTAATCTCAACCTTCCATCTTATATTATACTATTTAAATCTTTTATATATTTACATTTCGAAGATAAAATCATTTATAATTTACCCAGCGAGATGCTAGGTGGCATTTATCGCTTTACAATTGATGTTTTATTAAGTAACTGCATAACTTTGCAAAAAAAAACACAGATTAAATCAAAAAAATTAAAACCGATCTGGTCAAAATTGTTCAAAAACCCATCAAAACAATCATAACTCAAAAACTATGCCATACCGCAGAACAAACATAGGGGGTGATTTGGATACCCTTCCACATGAGGCACTTACATTTATTCTTTGGACGTCATTTATTCGGTCACCTGTATAAATGTCAATCACAATAATGTTACATTTCTCAAATTTATAAAATAATTTGAAACTAAGTGAATTTTTTATGTAAATTACTGTTCCTCCACTTCTTACATCGGCATTTCTGCAATTGAATTATCTTTTTTATCCTTTAGTGTTAAAACAATTACAATAACTTGTGAAAAGCCATGTTTCACCAAATATCAATACGTCTGGATGAGAATAATTCTTAATCATAATCTCAATTTAGTGCATCACATTTCTAATACTTCGTAGGTTTCCATACAGTATGTTCAGATTCTCTATATTGGGACTTTGTTTAACTATATCATCAGCAGTAGGTTTTATAGTTAGTAGGCTCTCTTATTCTCTTATCCTCAGCTTGCTGTATTGGGGAGTTTGGACTAGTCGCAAGATGATTCACAGCGTCCCTTTTGTCCATGTAGTTCATACAAGTTGGTTCCTTCCCATATTTATATTTTAACAATCTACAAATTCATAATCTTCAGAACAATATTCACATTTTCTTGCATTAATAAAATATTTCTAGATATACTCATAACCCAGACATCTCAAACATTATTTCAGAGGAGTACAATCTTCTACAACCATTCTTTGATATCCTATGTTTATTTTATTTTTTAAATGCGATTTGACTTAGCAACAAAGATCCTCATAGCATATAAATATGTTAAATAAGCTACTCTTGTTTTAAATCCATCAAATTAGGGTTGGTTATTCTCTTTTTTTTTGTACATCCTCGTACAAATAGGAACTTTATCTTATTTTAAGTTGGGCAAACTTTAAAAATACATTTAGTACTTCTTGAATTATAAAGATATAGATTTAGTTATAAATAACAGTAGGTACCATAATTAATCATGACGACATCAGTGTTAAAAAACACAAAATACATTTTTTTTTAAAATTAACTAGCATGGCTAACAGCATATTTAAATAATATACAAGTATTTGAATTACACTTTCTTTTCTTATTACTATAAAACTGGAACATTATTTTATAATTATTTATCTGTACGTATGTTTATTAATATATTAATAATTTATATTTTACCTACAAATTTATAATCTGATAATTTATCTTTGTTACGTGTTAACCTACATAAATGTTTTAAATGTATGTATTTGCATAAGAAAATAAAAAAATATATGTATGTGGTCAAATAGTAGTAAATTTGTATTATTGAAAAAAAAATATTTTTGTTTTCTTTATCAGATCTAAGCGCCAAGCTGCGGTGAATGCTGAAATTAAAAAAGAAAGTGAAAATGCTATCACTCAAGCCATTCGGAACCGTAATCGAAGTCCTGGGGGTAGCCAGATTCGTAAACAAAATAAACTGGAAAAACAACAAAAGACTACTAAAAAGCAGAAAAAATATTCATCCCAAATTACTGATTCAAGTTCAATGTTAGATTTATCTACTGGTTTGTTGAGCTCTTCTATTAGTCAGAATGATCAAGATAAGGCAATAAAAAAACAACTGACAGTTAAAACTAAACCTAAAGCCCAAAAGAAAACAACAGCGTTGAAAAAGAATACACAACAAGAAAAAAAAAAAAAGGTTCTTAAAGTAACAGACACAAAATTAAATAAACTACAACCTAAAAAAAAAGAAAAAAAATTAAAAAGTACTTCAAAAATTAAATCAAAAACTTCTACTGATGATGTGTCAAACCAATCCACTAAAGACGTCACAAAAAAATCTCTTATAAAAGTTACGAGTAAATCTACTGATGATGTAACAAAACAATATAATGAAGACATTACGAGCCAATCTACTTCTGTAACTTATGTTAGAATATTTTCAGAAAACCCCTCTCCCCAACAACCAATAATTCTACCAAATTCGTATTTTCCGCCTGAAAATTTAGAAGTTTCTGCATCTCAATCTGTATTACTAAAATCACTTTCTGTAATTTTCTCAACGCATGCTGAAAAAAATGTGAATGACGTTGCTAAAAAAATTATCAAAAAAACTAATGATCCTTCGAAAGTAAAAAAAACAGTAAAAACGACAACTAAAGACAGTACAAGCATTTTAGTTTCTAACACACAAGAAAAAAATTTAATACCAAAGTCTACTGACGTATTTTTTTCGGAACTTTGTGAAGAAAAAGTACAAAAAGAGGCCAAAAAAAAGTTGAAGAAAACTAATAATCCTTCGCTAATTAAAAAGTCTTCCAAAATAACAAAAAAAGGTTCTGAGAATATTTCGATATCTACACCACAAGAAAAAAAATCTGCTCTCGGAACCCAAAAAAATACTCCAGATTTTTTGACCCAAGATAAACTAATAGTTTCTAACACTCATAAAAAAATTCTAGTTTCTACAATCGAAAAAAATGATGCAGTTTATTTGACACAAGATAAACTTTCAGTTTTAACAACTCAAAAAAACGTTCTAGTTCCAATAACCAAAGAAAATGTTACAGTTTTTTCTACACGAGATAATCTTTCAGTTTCTATTACTCAAAAAAACATTCAAATTCCTATAATCGAAGAAAATGTTGCAGTTTCTTTAAACCAAGAAAAAAATATTCACATTGCAATGACGCAAAAAAATGTACTTTCAAAATCTACAATTTCTTGTGACAAAACTTTAAATTTAAGTCAGTTGTTAGCTGAAAAAACTTATGATGAACTCAAAGCTAATTCTAAAAAAATCACAATCGACGATAGTCCAAAAAATTTTCTAGTTTCTGAAGTTTCTGATCTTCCAAATCCTTGTTTTTTGTCAAATATTCCTACTGTAAAAGATGCTTCTGTATTAACCCACATTTCGGACGAATCAGATGCTGATGAACCAATTGTCTCAACTGCTCTAAAGTATCCTATTATATCTAAACTTCTTGCTACAAATAATACCAATATTTTTTTTCGGCATAATGTCATAAATCCTTTGAAATTACCTTACTTCAGTGGAGTTTCTACCGTTCCAGAATTTCCCGATGTTTTTGGTGTTTCCGAGGGTTTTGATGTATTTGACGAAATGACACAAAATCTCAAAGACAATGATGAAAATATTGTATCTTATGCAGCTTCTTTCAAGCCATTGGAAATTTTAGATATTAATGATATTTTTTCTCGTGATTCTGAACAAATGCGCATACAAGAAGGTCTATTATCATATTCAACTCCTGTACAGATTTATCCTTCAGCATACCCTAATGTTGAATGCAATCTTTCAAAAACATATTCGTCAACAAGTGTTGGTGCTTTACCTTCGGTATCATCTGGCAATCAAATGCCCTCAACTTCTCGTGGGTTTATTGGAATGGCTGAATATCCTGTTCATACTCACAGACCATATTTAGACAGATTTGCAATGGCAAATCCAAATTTTTCATGTTACAAAGAAGGTTTGGATAGTACGCCAAATCTAAGAAAATTATTAACTCAACAACCTAAAAAACATCTAACGCTCAAAGAGAGGTATCAGAAATGTAGAAAAGAACAACAGGAGATTCTTTCAGAAATTTATAGCACAAATAATAGAAGTCAGTCACCACCTTTTGGTAATCCAGTATCAGATATCACTCTCAACGATGTGATTGATGTTATTAGTAAAGATGATCCAGAATTCTTTAATTGTTTAAAAAACGTAGAGGATGCTTATGCATTGCATCGCGCATGTGAACGTATCCAAAAAGATAAAGAACCTACTAATGATGTTAACATATTGGATTGTGATTCGATAAGCCCTATAATACCCGAACAGTACCTCGATTGGGATGATCCTAATGCTCCCCCAAATGATGGCCCTGGACTCACTATCGTTGACCTGTTGGCGGAAGATGGAACAAACTTAGATGATTTCGACCCAGAGATGTTAGATGATATCGAATTCGTTTCTCTAGCTTCAATAACAGTATTGGAACAGTACAGTCATGAAGATTTAAATGAGCTCGAGAATTACTAATAATTCCAAAAAAATTACTTTAAATACATTTAGAACCCTGGACCAAGCCTGAGATCACTGGTTTGATTCCCGGAAAGGTTGACATAAAATGTTGTTTCTTTAGTTAAATATTTTAATTTAATTGTTTTTACAATCAATCAACAATACATTTAACATAACGTAAGTATCAGAGAATACCATAATTAAGCAATAATTAAATTTATTTTTTGTGCATAAATGAAAAAAATGAGCTGCATACATGTACATATGTATACGAGTAATGGTATTTGTATTTTAGTATATTTGGGTATAGGCCTCTAAGATGAGAAATGTATATTTATTTTGTACAAAAAAGTGATATTTTTAATTATTCTCGGGACGATACTAATTTTCAAAAGCTTAAAATTTGAAATCAATACATACATAACATAAGCAAGATTTTGAGTCTATCCAAATTTTTGTAAACACGAACAAATAAATATTCAAATATTACAACAGAGATACAGAAAATTTTATGTAAGAAAAAATGTAAAAGTCTTGGGGCATTAACAGAGCTTATGGCCTGTAATTGGCTGGTTAAAGTGGTAACTTTACACACTGAATGGTGAATGTTACACAAACTTCCATATTTCCTTTTATTAAATGATTTTTGCCTGTGTTGTAATAAACTTATTCATTACATATTTTTAAATCAATCAAGTGTTGCTCGCAATACTGCCATCTAGCATACAAGGGTAAATAATTGACAAAGTATAAAATGCCAATAATTTTGTGATGGTATTTTTTTACGGAATATTTTTTTAATTTGTCGGCCTCGTGGCGTAATGGTCAGCGCGTTTGCCCACCATGCGAGAGGTCTCGGATTCGATTCCCGACATGGTTGATATGAAATATTTATTCAAAAGAGTGTTTTCACACCAGAATATTTCATAGTCCCTAGACTGGTACCTGAAGCGTAAGACTGATCATCTTACCTACATGTAACAAACATGATCAAGATACGATGTGATTAGTTTACTAATTCAGTGCCCTATGCACCATTAGGTGCGGAAAGGGAATGATGATGATGATTTTTTAAAACTTTTAAACTTCTTTTTAAAAATACTCAACAAATAATGTTACTAACTTTTGTAAATGTGTTATATATAAAAAAATAAAATAAAGTGTTTCCATAGTATTATTTTGTTTTATTTATTTTGCTCTATTACAATTACACTAGAACCTTTTTTTACAGGGAGGATACGTTTCTTTCAGTACCGTGTAAAAAGGGATAACAACTAATAACAATTCTGGATAGATTTCTTTTTAATAAAAAACGATCCGGAAAATTAAAAAAAAAAAAATGGATCGTATATTGTACCTTTTTTATATTGTGCCTCTTTTATATTATACCTGTTTTATATTGTTTCTTATATTATACGACAAATAAGTAAAATAATGTCGTAGAGTTGTAGAACATTTTAATAACAAATAGTGAGGTTGTGTTACTATGACGCATTGTTGAATAACGAAAATTTGTTTAAAAAAATAATTTTGTAGGCAATGTTATCTAAAAATTATCTAAATAAACGAAGATACTTATATCAACGAAACTTTACAAAAGAGAATCAAATAAAAAAGCCTCAAACGTGTGAATTATTTTGACGTGATTCCTCAATAATTGATATAAAATTCTGTAATTTTTTGCATTTCAGCCTCGATTTGATAACAGGCTCGCGCACGTCACGTGTCTTCTGTCGCGCACGTCACGTGTCTCCTTGGTAAAAAATTGACCATAAGTTCAGCCACTTGCCACCGCATTCACCAATCTTTACGCCCGGTTAATTTTTCCTGTTTCTTTAGATAGGTCTATGAAAGGACGACGTTTCGCGACCATAAATGAGATAATGGCTGAATTGCCGGCGGAACTGAAGGCTATATTAAAAAGTGTGTTCTAGAAATGTTTCGTGGATTGGAAAAATACTAGTATTAGTGTAATATATCCGATGTTTTTATTTAATATTTATTTACATACTTATACTTATAGTCCAATGGTAAGTACGTTTTTTTTTTATTTAAACAGGTACAATTGAAATAAAATACAACTTAAGAAAATTAAAGCCAAGCCAAAAAATTGAGTAATATTTACTATCTCGAGACAAGATCTAGTCTATCTTGGTGATTGTTTAAATCTAGAAAGACTTACATGAAAAAGTCTAATTCTTGTCTCGAGTTTTTATCAGGACATTGGTGTATGCAAGCCATAGTTTGTGTTGTGCTGATCCAGGAACGGCACATTATTATTTCGCAACCGGTGGATCGAAACATTGAATGCCACTTCAAATTCTAAATCGACTCCATGTACTCGACAATAATTATTCTGACTGCTGATATTTTTAACATAAAATATTGTTTATATAAATCAACTCTACTTAATTATTTCAATGATTTTGAATGGTAACTTACATTTGTAAAGCAATAGTTACGTACTTAGAAAACATATTTTTAATTTAATTTTTGTTTTCCAAATATATTTTTTTTCTACTTTTGTATATTTTTAAAAATATATTAATTATGTTATTTGGATTGATATTTTTAACTTTAAAATAAAAAAAACGTTTTTTTCTGTCTAACTTTGAACGAATTGAAGGAATAAAGATGTCCAAATATGGGCAAAATGGTGAATGTTACAGTGTGTAAAGTGGCCACTTAAACCAGTCAACGACAGGTTATAAGCCATGTAGATGCTTGGACTTCTATTTTACCTTCATTAAAATGTTCTTTATCTCTGTTATAATATGTTAATATCAGTTAGGTTAAGTTCTGTAAAATTTGTATCAATTTTTTCTATTATTTTTGACAGCACTTTTCACAATTAAACAAGGGAGTTATCAAAACATATAAAAGAGTTGGACAGCATTTTTGAGAAAGGAAAATTAAGCATTTAGACAATCCGATAACATATTTTTACGATTATTGCCTGAACCGGAAGTGTGATATTGAGTCATTAAATTCGTCAAGTCGCGGCTTTGTTAGAGAACATTTGAAAATGCCGAGGATTTACTCTATGTAATTAGAGCTCGTCCTGAAAGCTTTGTCTGATTGTCTAATGACTTTATTTTTGACACATGTCACAAAATATCAGCAGTGTAGATCCGAGATTTCTACGAGAGAGATTCCCCACCATTAAGAATATTTTCATTTAGTTATCGCAAGCGAAACCTGCGAATCGAATACTCGTATAAGCCACCAGCTTACAGAGCAAGTACATCATGATACATACACGACCCTAGTGCTGCTCATGGGTGAGTCGTCCGCGTCCAATGAGTTAACCTTTTATATGGAAATTTCAAAAACCAGGAACAAATGAATTCACACACTATTACGATTCATTCCTTATATTCAGATGACTTTATAAAGCATGTCTCAAAATCTACTTGAATTTAATTTTTGTATTAAAAAACATAATGCAGTTGAATTTTTAGGAAGTTTTCCTTTTGATGTAAAATATGGATACGAGGGTAACGTGGAACACAGCATCCGACAAATGCCCGCTTGGCTTTGTCGGCAAACATTCACCCTTTTCTCTAAATTTCCGATAACATTTTGACATAATTGTGATTAATTTCGTCAATAATTCGTCGAATTTCCGTTTTGAACTCTAAAATTGTCTGTGAATTATTTTTAAACACGTTTTTTTTTAGAAACTTTCAGAGAAAAAAGTCCATAGGTGTTAGATCACACGATTTTTGTGGCCAGTTAACTTCTCCCTGCCGCGACGAGACATAACTCGTCTTGGAAATTTCGTCTGCAATAACTGCATTTTCAAAATATTTTAAAGCACAAAATATAAGTTTACATGACGCACTAATGAAAAACATTGACGGAAACTGTATTGTCAGATGCATTCTCAAAAAAATACCGGCCAATGATTCTGCCAGTCCAAAATCCACACCACACGGTCACACGCGGTGGGTGCATAGGCTGCAGATGGATCACTCGTGAGTTTTCGGCCCTCCAAATTCGACAGTTTGGTTTATTGACGTACCCTTCAAGTTGGAAATTTGCCTCATCGCTGAAGATTATTAAAAAAAAAATCATAATTGACTTGATGCTTCATTGTCCAATTGCCAAATGTTTGGCGCTGCGCATGGTCCGTTGGCTTTAAATGTTGTCAAATCATCTACTTACAAATAAAATAAGCCACTAAACTTCCTTATCAAACCATCTAACAACATCTTTCTGAACTCGCAAACAGAAAAAACTTCGTCTCGTCCCATGGGCCATGCCTTTTTTTTCACACATGCCACGCCAATCCACCCAGCGCGGTAATTTTACCGAGTTTATCCTACAAAACCTGACACATTGTGTATGCGTTTGTAGGATGAACGCGGTAAAGATACCGGGCCGGGTGGATTTGCGTGGCATGTGTGAAAATGAATAAAAAAATTGATTTAAAAAATAAAATAAAATATTAAAAGGAATATGAAAGTACGAAAAATGTTTTATAATTTATTTTTTTTAGAGTTATTTTTTTGAAAAAAAGACAGGTAGGTTAATAATAATTAAGGGTGTAAAGTGGCCACTTAAACCAGCCAATGACAGATCATAAGCTCTGTCAATGCCTAGACTTCCACATTCCTCATAAAATCATAGCAATGAGAATACGGAGAATACGAGAATCGTTTATTTTTTGATTTATTTTGTTTTATTATAGGCAAAGTCTAATATATATTTACAACACAATATTTACATCTATACTTGTGCTTACATTATTATTTATTAATATTGTACACATAGAAATAAGAATAGTCCAAATGGACCGTAGAATCATATTTGAATACATCGGACTGCGTCCAAAAATCCCCCCACTTTGCCCCACTTTCACCGCGCGCATTCGTGAAGTTGCCGCGTAATGTTGCCAGATGGGAAAAAATTAAATCAAAACACAAATGTAAGGTAAAAAAACAATATTTTAATATCTCTACAATTTTAATTTGCACGTGGAAACATTGATTGACACAACAGAGTACATAGGTAAAGGGTCATTTGATAAGAGTAATTTAATTAATGAACTTTGAACATAAAATATAAAACTAATTTTATTTTACATAAAACGGATATTTTAATATCATTTTATATAATATTTCATGTGTTAAAGATAATGTCGGTCAAATGTCTACCACGGCGTTGTATAATCCGAGGTCCAATCTTCATTATTTATCTTATTAGATGAGCAAAGTAGGGTAAAAAAAATTTACTAGCCTGCCAATACAAACGAAATTCTATTTTAATTTAGGATTCTGGAAAAAGATGCATTCTTATTGTGATTTGTGTTTGAAATACCAACATCAAACAGTTGTTGCAGCCGATATTTACGTTGAGGTATACGAATTTGAATTTTCTCAAGCAATTGTTGGCAATTTAAGATTATTTAATAATTTATTTTTTAATTAAATTAAGACTATTTAATTTTAGTTATTCACAATATTAAAACGTAAAGCGGTATCATTGATAGTTCTTCTAGAACCATTCATTTTGTCATGTAATGAGCATCTTCATATTTAATAAAATGTACATAGGTGCTTTAAACTTTTTTTAAATCTTTTTCATTATTTATATGATGATCGATGTACACTATATCTAGAGTACCGATGAGGTTCCCTATGCACCATTGGATGCGGGAAGGGGTATGATGTTAATAGTATTAATTGGTATTCTAACGAGTACGGAGAAATTGACATGTTTCGTTTTCCGTTGTTTGTTATTAGATTAAAAATTCTTACGGCAATAAAATCAAAATAACTTTCATTACTCGAATGCTGTAAAAATCACTGACTTTTATTTTACGAACTTGCACTTAATAAAACGTATTATTTATTTCCTCAAACTAATCAATTATGTAAAAAAATATTTAACTATGTATCTACCTACTTTTATGTTACATTTTATCTTTGTTAATATAATAAAATGCTAAGAAAAATGTTTATTACAGACATATTTATTCGACCTAAATATGAACGTTTGTATTGAAGTGCTTGAATTTTAATTTTGTACCTGTCATGCGAAAGCCTCCTGGGCGTATATAATTAACAAATTAATAAATTCAAAAATACAATAAACTTATTTGCTGCACTTGTAATTTTTCATAGATTTAAATAAAATTATATTTTCTATCGGTACATATTTATTGATCTTTACAGCTCGGTGCATCGGGGAATTCAGCGACTCAGTCTTTTTGCAAAATAATAGCCTTAGTCTTTTTAACTTATAATTCTCGATACTGTAATAGCTTTCAATGTAGTCTCCAAGGATGTTTCGGTGAAGCTTACAAAAAAGTATATTCACAGTACGAAGGGTGCTCTGGATTGGAGACCGGAGTACATTTAATTAGGAAGTTTCCTGTAAAACAATGGATGGGGTTGATGTGGGATCGATAGAAAATAAGGGAAGAGGGGGAGGTGTATGACTTGCAGTAGACCAACATTGGATGATATATTATTCCATACGTTTATTTATATTAAAATCGGATAATATTTCATTCGTTTTAAGTTTCCTAATAGGCATTCCTTTTGTCGAGGAAACATCATAACTACATACAATGCATAAACAATAAATAAGAAGCTCCTAAAACTGGACACATCCGAAGCATTACATCCGATCCTTTTTTTGGATTAACTCAAATGAATTAAATATATTATTCAAAAAAAGAACTTCCAAATCTAGTGTTTTCTAATGACTCACTTGATTTTGTGTTTAGGCAGATGAATCATATAGTTATGTGTAAAAAATAACGAATATATTTTTTACTCGATTAAATCTTAAGCAAAAATAAATCGAGCGTAGATTAATTGGCATCATGATAAGCTGGTTAATGTATTTTCCTGCCATTTAATATAAAAATGATAAAAACGTAATCAATCCACGCTTTGTAA
This sequence comes from Micrasema longulum, assembly GCF_059751315.1. Lineage (NCBI taxonomy): Eukaryota > Metazoa > Arthropoda > Insecta > Trichoptera > Brachycentridae > Micrasema > Micrasema longulum. The sequence goes on from NW_028279338.1 coordinate 148,926, forward strand.
TTTTACAGAGCAACGAAGATTCGTATAATCAATTGAACTGGAAATATAAACTTTGAAAAACAGCTCTACAACTAGACAACAAATCTTGCCCCATTTTTATGATCAAGGTTACTTACAACTCGCTTAAAAAGGTTTTTTAAATCCAAAAAAATAATCTCAAAAACAGAATTAGTTCAATTTTATGAAATCATATTAAATAACATGGACTATTTATCTCTTGTGTGGCTGTGATATCCAACTTGTCTACACGTGATACAAGACTTATATACCTAATTTTATTTTCAAATAATGAAGCTGTATTTTTGTTATCATCAAATGGATATTTTCACGCCAGATTTGGAAAGTAAAATATGTACAACTATGCTGGATTTTAATGCAAAAAATATTTATCCTTGCTGTGCGAAGAATGAATGTCCGCCAATACAGCAATAAATCTGTATAAGAGAGACCACGAAGATATACATAACTCATAACAAGGAAAACAGGGACGCTGTTTTGTGGGCAGTGTTGACGTGAAACAGTTTTACTCGGTTATTGACAGTGATGAGGGACGCACGCATGGAAAAAAAAGTGACGTATTTATTCATTTTAATTTTTTAAACCATACAATAGTTAAGTTTTTATTTTTATAAATTACGGAAAAAAAATTATTAATCAGTATGTTTTTTTCATTTTTTTTTATAATGTCTGAAGTTTAGAATATTTAGTAACACAATATACCATAACCGTTCGCAAAGGAATTATTTACCCTAGTCTTTTAAGAATTAATAATGTTAGAACCATTACGTTTTTTGCCATCTCTGTTGAAATTTGAAATAAAAATGATAGTGAAAGCAGGTACTGTCTCGATTAGTGTATTAATATGATTGCATAATGCTATTATTATCAGAGACTTCATTTAGTAAAGCTATAACAGACCATTCAATAAAGTTCGGTAAGTAGCCATCGGACCGATATAATCCATTGTTGTAGACAAGTATAGAAACTAGCGATAATACGAGTATGTACATTATTCGTACTTTAACACGGCACACTAACAATTAAGTCAACAATGCGGACTTTTGTCTATGCCGCTGCAGAGTTCAGAAGCCCATATCAATTTGATTCCCAGGCCTTAAGCCTATAGGAAGTTACCCTTAAACTCTACTGGGTTTTGTATTCAGTGTTCATGGTTTAGGGTTTAGGGTTCAGGTAAGCCCGTTGAGTGTCAGGTGCAGACGTGATGATAGTCAAGTAATTAATACAAGACTGATCACAATGTTTGTTAGACCGTTGACAATGAATAAAAAATGTATCTTACTAACGTCACTCATATTAAAAAGGTAACAAAAAGTGTATAATTAAACTTACAAATCTGAAGAAGTTTTTATTTTTTTTATTTTAAGAAGTTTTTCAATAAAAATACAGATAAACTTTTATGTTTTTTACTAACCCATACCTCCATGACATTTATAAAGATGCATTCCAACTTACACAAACATAATATATCATCGTCATAGCCTTTTCGCACCTAATGGTGCATAGGGCACTGTATTAGCAAATTTCTTTTTACCGCATTCGTTCTAAAAAAAAATATTCATATAAAATCAACAAGTTTACAATAAATTCTTCTACGGAAGTCCGTGACCTTGGTGTTGTACTTAATAGTAAACTTACATTTAACAAACATATAGAAAATACTGTAGAAAAAGCTTACAAAATGTTAGGGTTTGTCGTACGATCAACCAAACCTTTCACAAGAGCTGACGCATTAAGAAAACTTTTTTTTCATATGTACGTAGTGTTCTCGAGTTTGGTTCGCCGATTTGGAATCCTCAATAAAATACTTACAAAAATCGTATTGAACGTATTTAAAACTATTTTTTTAGACAATTAGATTTCAAAAATAATGTTTCATTCTCAAGTAGGACTGAGTTCGCTAATTTTCACAAGGTTCAAAATCTCGCAACTCGGCGTACTATGTTAATACGGCGTAAAATTGTTAATAACGTAATTGATAGCCCAGAAATTGTTAGAGGCATTTCATATCGAGTCCCTGTCCGTAGAATTCGTCAATCTGTACTCTTCGACATTCCTAACTCAATGACTAATTATTTAAAAAATAGTACTCTACGAAGAATACAGATTACCTATAATGACAGTTTTAGTGACATCGACATACTACATTGTAAATACCATATTTTTATCAAATATGTTAAAGACATTTTAAATTTATCTCCTGCTTGACTCTTAACTTTTAATTTGCTTTTTAATTTTATCTTTCAATTTTAACTTTTTAATTTTAATTCGTAATTTTAACTTAAACTTTTAACTTTAATTTTAATTTAAACTTTTTATTTCAATTTTTACTTTAACTTTTACTTTTAAACTTTTGATTTCAACTCTTAATTTATACTTACTTACATCTACTACCTGCATCTAATAGTTTATTGTTGGTAGTGATTTTTTACAATTAAATTAAAACGTTCATAGAAGCAGAGAGAGAGGGAGGAAAGTAGAGTAGCTATACAATGTCATCTCCTTTTTATGAACTTTTTATGTTATATTTTTATTTTTACTTTTTTAGAATTAAATTATTTTTCCCCTCTCCTCCTGCATTCATAATAAATTAGTGTAAAATCTGTAATTGGTCTTACTTTTTTTAATTGTTCTTTTGTACCTTGTTTTACATAAAGACTGTATGATTTCATTTATAAATAAATAAATAAATTAATTAATTAAAACACCAATTGCAGCCTATCTTGATCATTTTTGTTAAATAAAGGTAAGGTGATCAGTCTTACGCTTCAGGTTCCAGTCTAGAGACTTTGAAATATTCAAGTGTAAAACACCGTTTTAAATAATTATTTCATGTCAGCCATGTCAGGAATCGAACCCGAAACCTCTTGCATTATGGGCAGATGCGCTGACCACTAGGCCACGAGGCCGACTATTGAAAAGCGCACGAGGAGGTCGACATTATATTATATTATATACACATTCCTAAAAATGTGCTCTTTTTAGAGTTAATGTAAAAACTCACTATTCACTCTCTACTTACTAGGTACTTATTTATCAAATTCAGCTCACAGTGAAGTCTTAGAAATTGAATACTCACTATCACTTATTTCAAGTTTATAGTGTAAAGGAGCTTTTTTCGTTGGAAAATATTTCAAGTGTATTTTCTTTTATAGTTTTTTATGTGCGCCTCGCAGTCTTGTACCTATTCAAAATGTATCGGGTTTGATTCCCGGTACAATAACTATAAAGAATTTATGTAAAAAAGTGTTTTTTACACGCCAATAAGTCACTGGGCTGGCAATATTATTCTGTGTTCATGTTGAAAGAAAATACCGAGATCCACTGTGATTAGATAACAAATAGAAACGTCATGTACCGTACCATCACCCCGTGTTTCTTGTTGGAGCATATGGTGTTCGCAAAGAGCCTTCATGCGACGCTATCAGCTGCCAGTTCCTGTGTGTCCTCCCAAGTCAGGTTTGCATCACGGAGTTCCGGCATAAACAGCCAACGGACAGTCAGCAGCGAACGTCCAGGACATGAAAACCGGATGCCTTGTAAAAAAAGTAAGCGTGGATAAGGCTCACAGAACTATAACCATCTTTTTGTAGATTTTTTTTAATCAATATGTCTAATTTGATAAAAAAAACAGCATAAATAAAAATAAAGAATTTATTGTCTGTTAATATTAAGAAATAGAGGTGAAGTATTTATTTTTTAAAAACGTCAAATGTTTTGTCAAATAATTTTATTTACTCAACGATAATTTTATTACGTCCAAATGTTTGCAGATGAGTATTTGATTGCACCCGTATGATGCTAATGGTAATACTATATTACAAAAGAGGAAAATAATATTTTTTATAAAAGATTTTGGAAGTCTATGCATTTACAGTGTTTGATCTGTAAATATTGTTTTTTTTACGTGATCACTTTATACAGTGTCTAATTCGACATTCTGCCCACGTTAAAACATTTTTTTAGTACTTTTTCTAAACTGTGCCTTAACACCATGATGATGATAGTATCTCTCAGTACATCTAATTTTTTCCTGGTTATTTTAGAAGCCGGAATTACACAGAAAATTTTGTCTTCTGTCTTCTGTAAATCTGGCTTCTGGCATTTTTGTTTGTTTTGGAGTGAATTTCTGTTGTCCCTAAACATTGCATTTCAAACAAATTTAAAATATATTCAATGATCTTCATTATTCTCCTTCCACACCTAATGGTGCATAGGGCTCGGCATATGTACGCCAATATCAGCGTATCTTGATCAGGTTTTGTCATATGAAGGTAAGATAATCAGTCTTACGCTCTAGGTACCAGTCCAGGGATGAAATATTCTAGTGAATAAACACCCTCTCAAATAAATATTTCAAATCAACTATGTCGGGAATTGAGCCCGAGACTTCTTGAATGGTAGGTAAACGCGCAGACCATAAGGCCACGAGGCGGGCTATTACAAAGCGTTTATAAAAACAGAATCATTTTGATTATTAACTGAGCAAAACGACATTTTTTTTAATGTCGACAATTGACCAGAAAATATATAAATTTCACTGAATCGATGAAATTGGCAATTGCATATATTTTATTCTCTCTTTCAAAATAATTTCGACTCCATACAATTTATTTACAAGTGAATAATACGGAGATAATAACATGTAGGCATTATTGCGAGAATGATATTTTTGCGGTTACTTTGAAAATACATTGCACAATTTCCAGGATCTACTTAGTTTTATTTTAATTAAATATCTTCTCGTTCAATCCCTGAGTTGCAGGCAAGATCTAATAATATAGTCAGTGAAGTCTTACTAAGTTTAATTTACTTATTCAATTATAACTAACTTCTCTCTATTCGGTATTAAGCACGTAATTAAGCGCCGCTAATTCTTTGACTAATTCTCTATCACACTATAACTCTGTCAATAAATTAATTAGCTACATCATTCAGGAACATATTACTTTATTAGAAAGATTATTTCTTTAAGTAAAAGTTATTTTTATAAGAAACGAGCTGAACCCAACAATTCTTTGTTATTGATAGATTTGAGAACATACTCGTATATAGATAAAGCAGTAGTAGTAGCTGCTCGACTGTCGAAAAATCTACCCACAAATGTTCTTCTCCTCTTCTTTATTTACATTTAAATTAATATTGAAATGTCACTGTCTAAACATTCGACTAATTTTTTTCTCCTTCTTCTTTCCTTTCCATCTCCTCTCCTCTCTACATTATCGTGTTAATTTTTGTTTTTAATCTTGTAAAAAATTATAAGATTCAGTAAAATTCCTTAAAATATGTCCATGTTCTTTACTTTACTTATTTTCTCAAACTGAACGGTTTGGGTAGGTGGAAATAAATGCCTCGAAACAATATGCCCACCCTTATATGTATATATTTTTTATTTAATGCACAAAATACACCATTTTACATAGACACAATTATATGTTTTATATATCCCGACTTGTTAGAAAATTCCGTGTTAAGTCGGGACTCTTCGGTATATAAATCAAAAATATTTATTTACATTTAAAACAATAAACAGGAAATCAAAACAATATGCAAAATAATACACAAAATAATACACAAAATAATAATAGAAAAATAAAAACAATAATAATTTATGATACATGTCGAAAATGGAATCAAAAGTTATATAATAAAACGTATGACAGTGATGACATACACATATACGATATACGTATATGGATAATAATAAAAACAGCAGCGATGTTATGCATTTATTCCCGAAGCAATCTCATTCAGTGGTCTCTACCCCTCGATACAATCCAATTATGGATCTTCATCTTAAATATAGACGTTGTTTTGGAGAACTTAATATGTTCATCCAAGACGTTGAACACTCTCGGAGCTATATATGAAAAGTGTCTCCGAGCAAACATCGTACGCGTTCTCGGTATTAAGAAGCTTAGGGTACGCGAAAACCTCGTGCGGGCATTCTGTTGGCAGTTGGGACCTCCTTCTGTAGTCGCCTGACCAGAAAAATGTCAATACATTCTTGATATAGATTTGACAAATATCAAGAACTTTTAACTATTGAAATAATGGTTCAGATGGGTAGGTCGGTGGCACCGAAACATAACTCTAAGAATAAGTTTTTGCGTCTCGATTAGGGGGTTCATGACAACTGTCGAGCAATCTCCCCAGCCAATTATGCCATAAACAGCCACCGATTGAAAAAGTGCAAAGTAGACATTTTTAAGAGTGCTAACGTCCAGGATGTTTCTGAGTGAGCTAAAGACATGACACAGTTTTCTTAATCTAGATACCAGGGACTGAACCTGTGTCTCCCATCGCAAATTTCTGTCAATTACAATGCCTCGATATTTTATATTATCAACTGGTTTCAATAATTGGCACGAATTTCTAGAGTTTATATGAAGCTTTAAACTGGCTTCAGGTGGTGACCCATCTCTTATACTAAATGTAAGATATTTTGTTTTATCCACATTCAGCGTTAGCAGATTGTCATCCAGCCAGTTTTTGACACTTCTCATACCACAATTTGCTTTTTGAAACACAGAGTTCCAGTCACTAGCCTCAAACAAAACAACCGTGTCATCAGCAAACGCTATAGTTTTTCCGCCATTACTCAAATATTTCTATAAGTATCTCTATTATATTCTATATATATCTCTAGTGTTAATATAAAATAAATAAATTAACAACATCGAAAGTTTAAAATAAATTATTGTTACAATATTTGAGTTTGTCCAAATGTTCATAGACAAAAGACTGGATTTCACCACCTCGGGGGTCATTAAGATTAACAAATTACAACAGGGATGGAGAATACCTTAAATAAGGGAATATGGACTTAAACCAGCCAATGACAGGTCATAAGCCCTGTAAATGCCTTGACTTCCATATTCCCTTATTTAAGGTATTCTCCATCCCTATTGTAATTTGTTAATAAATTATTGTATTTTTTTCAAATGAGATACGTATTAAAAATACACAGTGCGTAAAGTGAAGATTTAAACCAGCCAATGACAGGTCATAGACTTCATCATAGAGAAATAAATTTCTCTAAAATTTTCTTCATCCCTTTAGTAATTTGTTAATCTTTATGAATCCCTATGGAGTAAAATCCAGTCTTTTGTCTACAAACATTTGAACAAACTCAAGACATTGTAATAAAAATAATACATAAATTTCTAAATTCTACACTAGACATGGTCAAAATAGTTATGTTTTAAAAGGAATAAAAAATTTGAATCTCCCCAATGAACTAAAAACGATTTAAACCATTCAAAAAAAATATCATAAATAAATTCAAAGTAAATTTGAAGAAATGTTTTGAACCCGAATAAAAAAAACATTCTATTTTAATTATTATAACTATATTATAATATTTAGTTTTTTTCTTTATTCGGTATTTTATTTTATTTTTAAAATCTTATGTGTATAACTTTAAATTGCTTAATAATTATAACAGCGTAAGTCATGATGTAATAACTTATATTTACATATAAAGTTATTAATTTAAAAATAGTTGGTGCACTTCCACTTATTTGTTTGGCCAATTAACGTTTTTACTCTCTAATGGGCATTTTCAGACTCATACATATTATACAGTGTAAGGATAATTCCATCAAGAATTGTCAATAAATAATTTAAATCAAAACAGTGGAATTCATTCTCCAAGCACAAGAGCTGGTCTTTTTTTTTAATGTTACAGTTTTAATGTTCAACTAAACATAGAAAAGTAGATGGAATTAAAAAAAAACATGTTTTTTTATGTAACTATATTAATTAATAAAATATAAACAAAGTTTTCTCAAATCGGTGTTTGGTTTTTGTTTTTTGCCCTTACGGATTACATTCACTATACAAAATATTTTTTATTCGTGTTCTATTGGTATTGTTATATTTGAAGTATCTTTTGGAAAGGTTATATGAGTCTTGTTTAGTTTTGTCTGGTAGTTTATTTTATAATTTCAGCCCTTTTTTTCAGATATACTATTTTTTTTTCAAGTTGTAGTTCTTTGTCTACAATTACATCAATGGCTGATATAAAGAGTTTGGTATTTTATTTAGCTGTCTTTGTAGTCTGTATATGTCATTTTGACGATTATTATTATTTTGATTAATTAAATTCTATAAAAATCCATCAACTATTCTTTTACTTTATCGTGTGAATTTGTATAGCTGATTGCAACTGGTGTAAAATAATCCATACCCGACATTCGTTATTGATAATAATTGGTTCTTCTAAATGCTTTTTTCGGGTCAAAACCATAGTATCACGCCGTTTTATTATAAAGCTTTGCTCGTTAGATGTGAGAATTGTGGAAACGAATGAAACATAAATAATAAAACACTGAACACGCTTCATTGACGGGTCACGATGACCTTGACATTTTGTGTAGAACGAAAGATTACTGTAATTTGATTTAGGTTTTTTTTGTGACTAGCTAAATTACGAAATTTATTATTTAGTACCTACCGGATATATTTCAATCTGAATTTGTTCAATATGGTACTCAAATTGAATGACAGGAAGTTTGCGATTAAATTTAAAGAAAGGCAAATCAAAGAACCGCCACGAAAATCTTTTGTAAAACGTATGTTTAATTTTATTTATTTATTAATATGACATACTTTACGGATTTGGGTTTTGAAGTGCAGATTAAGCAAAATAACAACTCTCACCTTTCACACAGTATAGATACCAGGGCCGTGATTTTAAACGCTTTCTTAATCGGTTCACATTTTATTTTATTTTATTTTATTTTATTTTATTTTATTTTCTTTTCTTTTATTTTATTTTATTTTATTTTATTTTATTTTATTTTATTTTATTTTATTTTATTTTATTTTATTTTATTTATTTTATTTTATTTTATTTTATTTTATTTTATTTTATTTTATTTTATTTTATTTTATTTTATTTTATTTTATTTTATTTTATTTTATTTTATTTTATTTTATTTTATTTTATTTCATTTTATTTCATTTTATTTCATTTTATTTCATTTTATTTCATTTTATTTCATTTTATTTCATTTTATTTCATTTTATTTCATTTTATTTCATTTTATTTCATTTTATTTCATTTTATTTCATTTTATTTCATTTTCTTTCACTTCATTTCATTTCATTTCATTTCATTTCATTTCATTTCATTTCATTTCATTTCATTTCATTTCATTTCATTTCATTTCATTTTATTTTATTTGTTATTATTTGGGAAACCAACTGTTCTACATACATATTTATAGTAAACAAACAGATTTAGTGTACAAACTCAGAACTAATAACAGATTTACACAAAGTATACAAAGTTAGTAAAGAAAATAAATATATTACATACTTAATAAATACATACAGTTTATCGGTATAAAATTGTGATTTTGATATACTCGTAAATATTTTTCCATAATCAAAGAATTTTATATTTTTTTAAAGAAAAGTAAGTTAATAAAAATTAGGACAAGGATGCTTGAAGAGAGGATAAGGAGGGGAATGGAGATGTACATATTCATTATTATGATGTCTACCAAGTTACATAGTGCATTTTAAGAGTTAATTTTAAATCTGACAGAGTGATGTTTGTGTAATCTATATCTTAAAATTGTGTATTGTACACTGAAAAAGTCCTACGAAAAAAACCATTTTAGCTGTTTTACTGATTGGTACACGAAACAGGTGGTACCGTCTACAAATAATGGCTAAGTAGTTCTATACACCTAAACTGAGTAGATCTGTACAAGTTACTATTCTTGTCATAATTTTGTGAAGCAGTAGTATCAAGAAAGTGTAAAGTAAAATCGATATTTATGTACGAAAATGTGTTTATTTGTATGAAACTTCAAAGTATCTTGAACATGTTAAGAAAACAAAATTGGAAAAGTATTTTTTTTTTTCATACTGAAAACTTAATTTTACTTCATAGATAAAATTTAAGACAAATGTGTACTTCCTATTGAAATACGGATCCTGGGCTTGGAAGGCAAGAACTATTGACGGGGATCCATCACAATAGATGTCGCGGAGACATCAGGAGCTTATAAGGTATAGCACTGACCCCTACCTCTAAAAATAAGAATATGTACATATTGTAATAAACAAATTTCTTTCAACATTCCCCTTTCGGTACCTAATGGCGCATAGGGCACTGCCTTGGTACACCAACCGCAGCATATCTTGATCATTTTTGTACCATAAAAGTAAGATGATCAGCCTTAGGCTTTAATGTTAAATGATGTCAGACAAAGTACTTTCAAAACAACCAAATTTTTTACCGGACACAGAGCTATGAGAAGTAACCTTTATAGGTTTAAATTAATGAATGATGACTATTGTCCATGCGATGATATTTCTTCACAGAGTATTAGACATTTGTTATTTCAGTGCCCATTTTTCAGTTTACAACGACATAATCTTAAAACAGAATGCAGGAAAGATCTGTCGTTAAATGTATTTATCACGCGCCATTTTTCTTGGACTTTGCAACAATGGCGATTGGACTCATAAAGATAATAAACCAAAATCAGTGATCGAACATCCCATTTTCAAGACAAACAAAAACGATTTTTACCAATGATAAAAACGATGAGTACCCTTGATTTGTACATGACACGTTAGGCTACTAAATACAGGCGTCTAAATCCTTTTTAATAAAGAAGAAAAAAGATCAGTCATAGGCTTCAGGTGCTAGTCCAGGAACTATGAAATATTCAAATGAAAATACCTTTTTAATTAAATATTTCATGTCAACCATGTCGGGAAACAAACCCGAGTCCTCTTGCACGGTAAGCAAACGCACTGACCGCTACAAAACTAGGTCGAAATTGTAACATACAAATAAACGTGTATGCATATTATATTCCTAGTGGGTTTTTAAACTTATTTTAGGAAATAAATAATTATGTTTACATTATAGGTTCTGTACAATAAATATATATATATATATTTGTAAGAAAAATCTTGAAAGGCTCTGTTTTTATATTTAGATTCTATTTTTTCTTTTATTTTACCGTTCAGTTAATTTTACAAGTACTGAGTCATTAAATATCAGGGATATGGAACCAAATATGTTATTGTCGTGTTCGTTAATGATGATCTATAAAAATAATTAAGTTTATTGATTGATACATTATTAGAGGAGGTGATTTCTTTGGGCCTAGATTGCAAAATTAAAAATAAACTAATCAATATTGTATGTTTAGAAATTTCTTGGTAGAACTGCATTTTAATTTTATTTTTTATGATTATAATAACCACATAAAGAATTACCCCGATCAAATAATATTAAACGATCAGGTAACACACGTTCATTCTTCATTATTGTAACCAATAAAATACAAACAATAACACTCTTCGATAATAATTAACTGCCGGGAATTTTGCTTTCAGAGAATCACTTATTTACCTCCGGGCCCGGGGACATGGCTGTCAAAGGATTTACCAACCAGCTGCCCCTGTTATAGTTTTAATTAAATTTCAATACGTATAATTCACATGCATTTTTATTATAAAATTTCATTAAATTATAGAATTTACATTTGTTTTCATTATATACATTCAAACAAAACTTAAATGCATACAATTGTAAGTACTTAATACTTAAATGATTTTAATTTAAATTCTTTTATTCCCATAATTATATAAAACCATGATCTACAACCCCTGCTTGCACTTGTAAATAACATACAAATTTGTTAAGTCTCTCACCAGTCTGACGATATCGGTCACGACGAAACCCGGACACTGGTAAAAATTATAAATAATAGTGGAATTAAACCATATACGTATTATTTTTATCATTATTAATTTGGTATGTTATGCCGACGACGCGACGATGCATTATTAGCAGAAAACCATGCTTCTAAAAAATACAATATGATGATATCTGTCAATAAAACAAGGGGCTTAACCATATCAAAAGAGCAACCCAGATGTAAATTGATCATCGATAATGTAAATATTGAGCAAGTCACGCGGTTTACTTGCCTTGGGTGTAGCGATCTCCAGTAACAGTGACCCATACAGTAAAGTATGAACACGGACTAATAAAGTCACTGCAGTGACTGGCTGCTTACGGGACTTTATATGGAGAAACAAACACTTGCTAACCGAAAACGAGGTCAGGATAAACAAGACATGTGTCCAACCCATCATGGCCTACGGGACGGAAGTGAGAGCCGACACCAACGGGACTAGAAAACCTTCTCAGAGTAGTGGAAATGAGAACCCTACGCTCTATTTCAGGTTTATCTTAGAGATCGGTTCAGAAATGAGACGATAAGGTCTGTTTGTGGTGTTGAAGACATGACGAGGTGGGGTAGAAGCAGAAGGCGCTTTTGGAGGGACCATGTTGACCGCATGAAAGATACGAAGTCTGAAAACCTTAGCAGCAGAAGACTACCAGGAAGATTATTGAAAAGATGGCAGGACCCCAAGACAGCTCACCATCACAAGCAGGTGATATGAACTAAACCAAGAGGACGATGAAGAAGGAAAACAATGCTTGTCAATTAAATATTTAAGTGCGGAGTATTGTGTTCAAAATGCTAATAAACGTGCCAAGAAAAACGCGTGTTGAGTGTTGTTCTCTTTACGTACTCCTACAGGAAGATGCGGTAGTGGTAGTATTGTACGAATAGAAGATAAGGTTGATCTTTTAAGTTATTTCTTGGTGGAATTTGGAACACTGACTTTAGTACCATATACACTGTCAGTTACATTTATGGTGTTTCCTCTGTTTGGTTCTGGAACTTGGCGAAAAGTAGAAAAAGCACTTGAATAAAATTGACTTCATTTTTCTGACAGGTTAAGCAGAACAAAAGTAATTTCTTCAGGTGAGCGTAACAAACGGGGCGTAGATGTCTAGAATAATTTGACTGGAAGTAAAATGCGAAGATAAGACGTATGAAAATAGAGAAAGCGAGGTCCGTACGCAAAGGCAGAGTAATTTATTAATTGATTTATTTATTAATGGACACTGTCCATGTATACTATTTAAAGGGTTTAAATATTACAAAAAAAGAATAGTTTGAAACATAAAAAAGAAGAAAAAAAGAAGCATTGACAAACAAGATAAGATCTGGACTATGTATTTAGTGCTCGTTTAAATCGTTGTAAACTTAAACCAAAAAAGTTCAGATCTTGTCTTGGTTTAACAATACGACAAAGACGGGTCATTGGAGAATAAGGGACATAGTTTATTATATGCTGATCGATGGACAGTACTTCATTATTTCTCAACCTACGAGTCGGAATATTGAAATTCAATAATTTCATTTATTTATTCAGATATTAATAGGTTAGGTTAGGTAATACGGCGTTCTATTCTCTTCACCTACCTCCGTGGGAAATGGCGCGAGTAACACTGTCCACTTATCTATCTGACTGACTGTCTAATTAATTAATCTAACTGAAATTTCAATGTGTTCCCTTTTTATATAGTAGAACAATTAGTTTGTTATGAAGCAAATGGCCGGTGCCAAGACTTGCCAGTTAAAAATTAAAGTCACCTAAACTAACGGCATAATTCCGAAACATGAAATAATTATTTCTATAAGTAATATTTAAAAGCTTTCTCATTCATTAGACAACTGTCTAAAAGTAGTAATTAGACAAAAGTACATCTTTACAGCTTAAAAACTAAAATACGAGAACAAAGGAAATGTAAGTATTAGTTAAATTATACAAAAAATATCCACGTGCAAACGCATGATATTATCAGAATACTCTAGTAGGCCAAAGAAAATTTAAATTGTCGTTATTATTTATAAAAGGTCTAAACATATAGGTATGAGGATAATGATGATAATAATGTTTTGTTACATTTTTCTGCATTCACGCAATTTCGCTTTAATCAGTTTACAAAGTTAAGACAATGTTACAAAATGCTCAATCCATACAACCAGATAATGAATAAAATCCATTAAACTTTCAATACAAAACGAACCTAAAAGTTCCTTGATTACTAAGCCAGTGCGGTTGCGTTGCGTAGTTATATTGTAATGTGTAAAGTGTACAAATTAAATACAAATATTTTATAGCCTTCGCAACTGCAGACTTCGGTAAGGGTGTTGTCTATTTGTTTCTATTTTGATTTGATTTAATGATTATTATTAATCAACCAAAAAACGAATAAAATCTGAACCTTAATTTTTGGTGGAATCATTATTTTTTGAATCTCCACTCATTTCGAAACACTTCATGATGAATTATTTTAAAAACAGAAAAAAAAAACAATATTGCTACTTTATTAAAAAAAGCACAATTATAGTTTTAGGGGAACTCCCCTCTCATCGACGGGTGTTACAAAACTGAGAAGTGCTTTCCCGAACTATCGTGTGTTCTTTTAATATAACAAACTTATGGCACTAATAACAAACCTTTTATTTTTATCATAGTTTAGTAAAAACGGCTAAAAAGATTTATGATGCGAATGTGTCTGGTTGTAGAAGTCGAGGAAGGCCGAGAAAGACATGGCATGATCAAGTACAACAAATTCTTGAAAGTGGTCATGTGAAAAGTCGGAATAATCGACGTGCGTGCATGAGAAGATGTATGAATGTGAAGGAAGCAAAGGAAGTGTGCCAGGACAGAGTGGTGTGGCGTTCTATCCTCTCTGCCTACCCCTCCGGGGAAATGGCGTGATGGTTAGTTAGTTAGTTAGTTAGTTAGTTTAGTAATATTTTTTCGTTTCATGTCATTATTTGTCAGTTTTTTCAAAGATTACTTATATTTGTTTTATATTTTTTTTTTGTTTCCATGTTTTTTTGTTTTTGTTATTTTAGATGATATTTACCATCTCATACAAAATTGATTTAAAAGTCCACTTAACAAGGATAACCTGATTTAAAGAAAACTGTGTAGTCCAATTTTTTAGTAAAATCTACATTATTTGCTCAAATAAATATCAAACATTTTACTGTGTGAATACATATATATACACATAAAATTGTGGATAAAAAAAATGAATGCGTACATAAAATATACAATTATGTATATTTTTTCAATGATTTAAATAAAAGAACAATGTCCCTTTATAAAATTAGATTAGATTTTTTTTACATACCAATTTGTTTTGTTAAAAGATAAATTCAGTAAAATTATTGTAGGAAGTTAATTTCAACATTCTTTTGAAAAATGAATGGTTTGAAACATTTTGGGTTCTTAAACGAGGTCTTTAATTAACGCCAAATACTCTAATGGTACTTATTATACTGGTTGCTTTAGTACTATTATTATAGTTAAGGTTCCTTCAATCTACCATTGAAACTTTTTTGTGAATGCAATCATTTGATCAAAGTTACCATTGAAATGTTTTATTCTCGGAAATATTATACAACTATAACATCCACCACGCATTAGTGGTTTTCTTATTTTTTTGAAATATTTTTACAGTTAATATTTCATGTTTTTATTTCACTTTACACTCATACTGAATAAGTCGTAGGTTTTTTAACTTCTTATCTCAAAAAAGACATCCGTATTATCTGGAATTTCAGAACACACCAGTACAAGTAATACAGTATTCAATGAAATGGGACGGAGAGCCGTGAGTAGTGTCCAAGACTCCTAGAAGGTCCAAATATCGAATCCCGCCCTAGCTTGAGATGGTAAAATAATATGAAAGAGTTATTTTAAAACTGGTATTCTCTATTAGATAAGAGGCAGGGTCAAGGGATTTTTCCGTACTACTCTGAACTGTTATTTTATAGGCAGTTTCACATATCCGTAATCGTAACATAACGTTATCGTTACAACTAACCAAAAAAATCCTTAAATCGTCGCGCGTCGTTGTGAAAGTTATGATCATAAATCGTTAAATAATTCTTAGTGAACTTTCATCATCCAGTGCACCAATATGAAAGAATATTCTCATCGCATCAATGGTTAGTCCATTCCTGTGCTCTCTTTCTTAAATCAAATACTGCAATTTTGTACAAAATTGAATATATTAGTTAGTTGTAACTAAACAAATAAGCTTATGTTTCTTTGAAACCGTTCGGTTGAAAAAATAAAAAATAACTGGTTATAAAAAAAGTCGTTTTATACGTATTTAGTAATTGTTTTTGTTTTAATTTATTTTAGTAAAAAAAAAAAAGTAGTTGCTTGTATTAGATCATATGCACTCGCTGCTCTAAACTGTTATATAGAAACCGTTTCACGCAACATTTTAGTTTGAGAAATAGTAACTGTTACTCCTTTTAAAAAACTGAAACGCCCACCTCCAGCCCTAACATAATTTTCTACCATTTTGAACACCGTTATTTACAACATAAATTAAATAGACCCAAAATTGTTATATTTGAGTTAATCATAAGAACACCCATGTTTTGTTTTATTTTTTAAAATATGGCACTTTAAAGATCATGCTTACTGGCATTGGTCCGGTAGGCTGAAAATCCATTCGTATATTTATTTATTTTTGCTTAAGAATTCACAGCATGTAGTTGAACTCAACACTGGATATGTAGCTGTTCTGAGCTTGGCCCTGTAGTATATTTTATTTATGCAGTTAGAATAACTCGTACATAGCGGTGGATCAATATTTCTGTGGCTTTGATCTTAAAGGGCCAAACCTAAAGAAGAGTAACGAAATTAATTTTCTATGAACAATACAAGGTTATTATTAGCATATTGAAATAAATACCGATGAATTGTTTTAGGTACTTCGTTCAGTATATTTCTAAATACACCCATAGACAAAAACAGTTCCCAATTGCTAACAATTCCTAACTCTCAATTAACCTCACCTTATTTCTTAGAAGTGATTATCTTTTTCAACAATTAATTGTGTGTATTGTTTAGGACTCTTGCGTAAACACCTAAAGTTTTAACATTTTTAAAAGTTACATCAGTCTTTTTTAAACTACGTCTGAATAAACATCGCTATGAAAGTATGGAGAGTTTGGGTCAAATATCTATCGCGAAAAAACCGAAAATTTATTCATTTAAAAATTCAAGTACAAAGAATAAGTATCACACTTTGGCGAAATTATTGCTACAATCAATATCTTCTAGCCAACCAAAATTATTTATCTCACAGGAAAATATTTTGACTAGCGAAATTTTAATTTATTTTCAAAATTATTTTGACATTGAACATTGTTAACATGTTTCCTAAAAACACGTAATCTGACGTTGGCCCTTGTATATTCAAGCCAGAGAATTCCTATTAGAAGTTAGTGGGTGAGTAAAAAACGTTGGCATAAAGTAATAATAACGAATTTACTTAATAATATAACAAATTCGAGTATAACATAATGAGGAAGTTCAGGTTTAACCGACATCGTATTTTAAGGATTAAATTATAATAGACATTTTATTGAACAGAAAACTTTTTATAAATTTTCACAAACTTCCTGACTGCGCCCGCTGTTCCTGAATCGATCAAACATCTATCTGACTGGCCTGGGTAAGAAAATACAATTATTTTATTTAATTGGTTTTTTTGAGAGATTTTTTTTGCATAGTAAAAAAATAATATAAAAAAATATTTCTCAATGGCAACACTGAATCTCTTTCAAACACACGTCTCTATGACGTCAGTCGTCAATATTTAAATATTTTAATGCTAATCGTAAACGCCCTGACAGTTCCTTTTTTGCCAGTAATAATTAAATTAAATACATAAAAATTATTGGTTCTGTGTATTGTTCAGAGTTATGGTTCTAACTCAATTTGGGACCAACGCCAACGGTCTTATAGTTGTAAACAATGTTCAACAATGTCCAAATGTTTGTAAATACCGCTGGATTTCATTCCCAAGGGATAAAAATTGAAATTTATTGCAATCGACAGGGAAAATTTTTCTTCTTTATTTTTATTTATTTGATTGACATCATATGCTTTTTCGAGTTGATTTAAATTTATCTCCAGTTTATTTATTCAAGTGGTCACGTAAGTTTTTGTAGTGTTTAAGTCTATTGTATAGTATTTTCGACAGTCCCATGTTTGTCTTTGATTTTTAAATGTGGCAATGTTGTTGTCTGGTTTTATATTTGTGAATATATGTGAACATTTTTGGTTAATGTTATGTCATCGCACTATTTCCAGTGCAATTTTATTTACAGTTTTTTAGTATCAATTTATATATACGTATTTTATAGAATTTATATAAAACTGGTGTGTTTTCCGTAAATTTAAGTGATGGGGGTCATTCAGAGTAATTTGTTGGTTAATAGGAAATATGGAAGTATAGGCATTTACAGGGCTTATGACCTGTCATTATCTGGTTTAAAATGAAGAATTGAGGAAATGTGGATGCGGATACACAGTGTATTAAGTGGCCGCTGATACTTCTCTTCACAAAAAAGGTTTTCCATCAGTCGTAAAAAAAATATTTAGTACATGAACATATGTACAGATGAATGAACGCAAAATGATGTACGTTTTTAAAAATATTATTGTTTTTATAAAAAAAAGGTAAGTGGTTTTTTTTTCGTGGATGTAAAAAGCTCGCTGAAAAAAAAATTATAAAATCCAGAGTCGACCTAGACTTAAAGTAACTAAGTAAATAAGAATCTTCCAAAAATAATTATATTAATTTGTTTCCGCTTTTTAAAAATGAGATTGTATAATCCATTATTCTAATTATTTTCCTTTGAGAATTAAATTCTGAAGAAAACGGATTTAGTGCATTGTTTCAAAGTGTCCTTTTCACAATAAGTCCAGAACCCCCCATACTAGCAGATAACCTTAAACTCCCATTCTTGTACTTAGTCCTTGTTGATAAATGACCCTTATTTGTAACCTGAAGGTACGGCCATGGAGTGTAAGGGAAACCCCGTGTAATGAGGTGGTCGTCATTAGCATAAATTTATCAAGCAGCGTCTGAAATTTTCGGAAAAAGACAATTTTTCATTCTTAAAGAGCACGATTCTTTCAGACTACTGGGCTTTCATTCATTGTTTTTTGGGAAGTCAATATATTCATTCTCATATGTGTTGAAAATGGCAACTTGTGATTTTGAATGCTGAGAATCTTTTTCGATATTCAAATTAATTGCAACAGACTGGGAAAACATTTCCGAGAAAGGAATAAGTAATTCTAGGTAGTTACCGGACTACGGCCTATCATTGGCTGGTTTAAATGGCCCCTTTACACACTGTGCTACATTCACCATTCTGCCTTTCCCCTCTCTCTTACAATAAGGTGAGATCTTAATTACTCTGTAGGGAATTAATTCCAGCCTGCCTACGTACTTTTCGCTCAAACGTCGTTCATCTTCGTATAATATTGTCGCTAAATCGTTGTTATTATTGTGAAAATAAAACGATTTAAAGGTTATTATGCATATCATTGAAGTTTTCATAAAAAAGTGTGGACTAAAATCAATCTTGGTCAATAAATTCTTCTACTAGATTTTTTTTGGTGACCGTTTTTCCAGTACAAATCATTTAAGACTTTAAGGAAACGGTCTGAAAATTGAAATATTCAAAAAATATGCACTCGCATGAGTCTACATACAACACAAGACTTGATATATGAGTAGTTTTTTTCCAAATTTCTTTTGGATTTTGGAAACAGGTGACTCTCTCGTATATATAATTTATATGAAAAAATGATGAAGTTGTATTTTATATGACAGGCCTAAATAATATGATTATTTTTATAAATCATTGAAAATAAATATTTGAACAGTATATATTAGAAAGTATAATATTTTTTTTTGTTTTCAAATACCTAAAATATTTTTTAAAAAAGCGTCTTTTGACGACTCTTGGAAGGCTGTGCCACAAAATTTATTTTTACGCTGTGATGTTACAGCGTGTTGCCTCAAGTAAACTGAATATTCTGAAGTTCAGAAATTTGAAAAAAAAACACAGAAACACAAATTTAAGTCTGGTTGTGGTCCTGTTAATAGTGTCTAGGACTCATAAATCAAAGGAACGTGGTTCAAATTCCACTTAACCCTAACTAGATTCCCATTCTTTTCACAATGGGATCATTTAATTTTTTCAATTTTCGAGATATCAGTGTCATTTTTTCTCCTGAATGAGTTCAATAAAATGGAGAATTCATACCTAACAAGACTTAGCTTTTAATTTTATTTATTTTATTTTATTTCATTTTATTTGGGATTTTCACAGCTATTACATAAACAAAATAATTAGAAAAATCTTAACAATACTAAAGCCAATTAAAAAAATCCACTGTAAATATAATGACACATAATATATAAGAAAAGAAGTTTAGTAATTGTATTTGTGTGACGTTTGTATTCATGTGTATGTGAATGAATGAGGGAGAGGATACATGTGCGTGTGGGAATGAAAAAGGGAGAGGGTGCGTGTGTATGGGTGCGTATATATATTTGCTTAAAACTTGTAAATTGTATTAAAAATGGTACAATAAAGAGCTTAGTAAAAAGTTAGAAACCTTTTTGTTAAAATTCAAATGACGAAATGATATAAATTGTTTTTTTTTTTTTTTTTTTAAGTATGTTAAATTTCAAAACCGTAAATTCCAAAACAGTAAATTTCAAAACTGCAACAAGCTCGTTTTTGTCAAAAAATATTATTTACATAACGATGCGAATAGTGACACCTAACTAGGGCTCAAAGCAGCAAAATTCAGAGTTTTGATTTTTTTTTATTTGAAAATTTATTTATAAACCCTTACGGATTATTACATTCATATTACATAAAATAATATATACATTTTTCATTTATACCCTGTTGTTCAAGATAATATTTTTTACATCTTTTGAAAAATTTGTTTGAGTCTTTTGTTTAGTTTTGTCTGGTAGTTTATTGTATAATTTCAGTCCCTGGTTCATTAGTCTTGATTTTCCTTGTCTTGTTTTAGAAAGTTGTATATGGTATTTGTCTGATATTCTCGTATTATGTCCATGTTGACTACAATTTTTTACTAGTTTTAGTTAGTTTAGTTTTTAGTTCTTCGTCTACAATTACATTAGTGGCTAATTTATGGATACATTTTAATGATTCTAGTTGAAAGAGTTCAGTTTTATTTAATTGCTTAGTTTGTTTAAAAAGTTCTCTAGTTGCAGTTAAATAGGGAAGGTCATACACTAACTTTAATATTTTATTTTGTTGTCTTTGTAGTCTGTTTATGTCATTTTGATATCCTGCTCCCCATAATAGTTGCGTATAACATATTTTAGTTTTTACATAGGCTTCATACATTAGAATTTTTTAAATAAAAGGTGTCTAAGAAGAATATGGGGGTGCGGTGGTTTGTTTTTATGAGAATGAAGTAATGAGAGAACGGAACGTAAGCAAATGCTGAGAAGTTCCTGATTAGCCCACATTAATATATAGATATTTAATTGCAGAAAAATCCACTTTTTTAAATTTAAACCTTGTATATTATAAGCAAGGTAAATAATAAAGCAACTCCCATAAAAAAAAAAAAAAAAATAAGAGAACGGACGCAGCAAACTCCGGTGACAACTGTCATCAAGCGGAGGCGATACGGTTCAAAAAGTTATTTAAAAAAACCAAGCAGAGGTTTTTGTTGGTTTTTGTTTGTTTTTTTTCTCTGAGTTCAGGGAAAAATGTTTAATTCATCAAAAAATTCAAAAGAGATGGAGTACATTTTTGAGAAGGGAATATCGAAGCCTAAACATTTCTTGTATTCCTACGAATAGGCTTTGTGGGTTTTTTTTGTTTACCGTTCTTACTGTTACCTACTTTGTATTTCATTGCTTTGTTATTATCCTTTTTTAATACTCTGTTTTACTTCTTGTTTGTAATTTAAAATAACAAAAAAATATTACAAACAATTAAAAAAGTTAAGAAGGAACAAAGAGTTCATAAACAGAATGAACAGGGCAAAATATGTATATTTTATAGACAAAACTAGCTTATCAAATGAGGCCATCGATTTAATAAATATTTGTGACATAATGAATGTCAAAAATTATTTAAAAAAATATATAAATAAAACTATAATGTCGAGGGATGTGACGTTTGGCCACATGCTCAATGTTCAGGGTATGATTTACCTCAAGAATATATTTGTGAATTTTTGTTCGTTTACTTGAAATTGTTATTTTAAAAATATAATAATATTATTTTGTAAGTTCCTTAAAATTCTTAATTAATTTTTGAATGTGTTTTCTATATTTTTATAAAAAAATTGATTTATTGTTTAGTCAAAGATCTCATTACCCCGTCTCATGACTCTTACTATAATGTACTCTGGGCAATGGGAGCCGAGGCTACTTTTTTTTCCAAATTAGAAAAATATGAATTAATACGACATTTTATTTGTTTTTTAATCATCTTGGCTTAAAGTACATGAGTGACTTTGTATGCATATGTTTGAATTAATTATTAAATTATTATTGCAAATACATTTATTTTAGTTTTTCCTTACGTGATTCTGATTTTCTCGTTCTCCCCCACATTATTCGATAAATTAGATTGAAAACAATTATAGTCAGTATGCGAAATGAAGAGAGACACTTGTCTCTATGAACAATTTCGATAAAAGGGTGAGTGCATTCATTGTAAAACAGTTCTGTGCAGTGACGTATAATTGAATAGACACGTTTCAAGCGCGCAATAGATAGCAATTCGATTGGTAAGTAATTTTTCCTTCCGTGCCTTCACTCCTCTGCTCACATTCGTTGTGATCAAAAGTGACGCTACGTGTGATGAAAAAAATGCTTTAAATACACTCTTACTGCAAAAAACAGTACAGATATCTCATTAAAGGTGGTGAAGGGTAATTTACATTTGTTAGATTATAGTGCTTTCTATTTTTACTTGTGCATGAGTAATTGTGTACCATATTTACATGACTTGATTTTTTATTTATTTTTATTGTTATTAAATTTTTATATTTTTTTCGAGATAAAGAAGAATTTTATAGCTCTTTGTATATAATATTTTGTACCTCTTAAAAATTGGAAAAAGCTTTTTTTTTCAAATTTAAAATTTTGTATTTTGACATTATTATTTATACTATCTAAATCTAAAGATGTTCCATTTATAAAACTGGCGTATTAGTATTTATGACACATGATACTTTAATTTTTTTTTAAATAAAACATGTATATCTGTAAGGTAAGGCTGTCTGGCAGTGCGTGCCACGTATAGTAATAAATAAATAAACAAATATTATTTACATGGTTTACTCTTAAATACAATCCAATAATTTATAGAAAGAAAAAAATAATAAATTATACATTTTGAAGTACTTACACTAACATTTGTCATGATTATTTATGGCAACTGCAAGAATTTGTGTTTCATAGAAAATAATATTACCAGAGAAAATGTGTGCGTACATCTCTATCTAACATTAAACTTTGTATGTGTATTGTGTATAGTTATTTGAAATCTCTTTTTTTTATAGTTGCGGATAGTGAAATATTTTATAAATCTTGGACGTAGCTAACATAGAAATAACTTGTCTATTTATTTTATGTTAGTGGTTCTCTGTGTAAGAAAAAAACAGAATCCTAGACTAATGTTTTAGGTTAAGTTCCGAAATAGGGAACCAAGTGGAGATAAATCCGTTTAGTAATGCAGTTGTATGAATGTCCCTCTTCATCCAATATGATTCAATTACAGAATTTATTAGGTTGTATTAACGAAGCGAATTCACGAAACGTAAGACAGAACTTCTACGATGTACGAATATTCCAAATGAATGGGTGAATGGCTAGGGGGATTTTGGTGTGAGCATACGCCAATCAATTATTTTCTATCTCGTGTAGCCGCCTATCATTTAATTGCTTCATGAAATTCCATGTTCAAATGCATTCTCGTATTTATGTGTCAGTTTGAATGATAATTCACTTGTATTGCAGCACAAAAAGTTTACATCTGTTAATTACTTTAAAGTCTTCATCAAATTTTAACTGGATTAAATCTATTGCTTGTTCACAAATATTTGAAAATGCCTAATGTATTTTTATATTTTTTTCGTTAAACCTAAACTATGCCTCAAACGCTTGCCTGACCCATGTAGGATTTTCAAATAGATAACTTTTAAAAAATAAATCAAGAATGGTTTTCAGAAATCAGCAGAAAAATAGGTGTTGTGATTCACCAATGTAATAGAGGGTCTACAAAAAAGGTAACCCTAAACATTATAGAAATCTGAGTATATCGGATGTTCATTGTTTAAAATAAATACATGTTTAATGTTTTTTTTATTTATTGATGTATTATGTTACGTACAATTATTACAGTTTTTTTTACATTACATACTGACGGTAAAAAAGCTAAATGGCTGATGCGCCATAAAGTGAATTTTACAGGAAAGCCAATGAATGTTCTTTATTTAGGAAAAGTGAACATATTTTTTTTTATTTAAATCAACTTTTATACTATCGGAGTAAGAATATTATAAGATTTTTTATTTAATTAAAAAAATATTAAGATTACTTCTAAGTACTTAGGTTAAGAAGGTTTTCTTAGGTTTCTACTGGTGATTCAGCAAATTGAACTTAAAATTTATATAGATTTATTGCTGATACACCACCAACAATTAATGGGATAAAAATTATAAAGCACCATGGTTATTGTTACGATGTGTGAAGCAAAAATATTTCATTACTAGCGGTGTTTTATACAATTGAAAGATAATTGTAAGCCAAATGGTGCATTCAATATTTTTGATGACAATTGCCTCAAAACCCAGCCGGTATACTTGGGAAATTGACTAAATATATTAAAAAGTAGTTATAAAAATAGTTAAAAATAAAAGTAGGAAAAAAATTATTATCAACGTATTCATATTATCAAAATAAAAATATTATTTATGTTGATTTGCATAACACTTGCTCTCCTCCACGGATGCGAATCGTGGCACCTAACTACGGCCCAAAGCAGCAAAATTCTGAGTTTCGAGAATAAGTGTCTAAGAAGAATATTGGTATGCGGTGATTAGTCTTTTTGAGGATGAAGTAATAAGAGAACGGACGCAGCAAACAGCAGGCAATACGGTTGTCTTGGCCATGTGCTGCGGATGCCTCCCGACAGCCTTAACCACGCCTGCCTACTACTACGACTACAAGGCATCAGGTTTTTGACGTCTTGGACGTCCACTGCTGACTATTCGTCGGCAGTTCGTGTCAGAACTACGGGACGCGAACCTGACTTGGGAGGATGCAAAGAATCTGGCAGCCGACAGAGATGCTCGGAGGATCTTTGTTGACACCATATGCTCCAACTGGGAAGCGGACATGGAATAATGAAAATGATTTACAAGATTTGTTGTCAGATACGAATAAATGTATTTTTTCATCAATTACTTTTAGTCATTACAAAGTTAAGTTATTACAATTACCTCAAAAGACTCATACAAATTAGCCGATGACTGCTAGTATTAATGAGTAGGTCGTATTAATTACTTACTATTAACTACTATTAACAACCCCGGTATACAGCTCCGATTGCGTTAGCCATTGGTGGTATTCTCTCTTTTCTCTTCTTCTATACTCCACCATTTGATATATTCTATATACATTCCCATATAGCGTTAATCTCCTTCACCCTGAGCTCTTTCTCTTGCGTCGTCTGTATCCCATCAAATATATTCCTCTACCATATTCAAGAATCTGGAGCGCAGGACTATCACCTTGCCTATACGTAATTTTCGATCATGATAACACTGCATCGGTCCGATACGGTGGCATATGCACCATCAGGGTGTGGATAGAAGTAAAATAAAAACGAAATTTAAGATTTTAAGAAATCAAGGAATATTCTAAAAATTGTAAAAAAAAACTTTTTTTGTAACATATTGAAATGGTTACATTTATTATTTAGACACTTTTCTTTTATGAAATGTATCAGTAATAATTAAAATATGTATCGGTTTTTAAAACCTGCTAACAAAAAAAAAACGTAACATACTGCATACATCATTCTCATAGGTGACATAGGCCCGGGGAAAACCTAATAACTTCCTGTGTTTGGTGAATATATTTAAATGTTTAAAAAATCATTATTATTCATAAACATCCACAAATTTCGACTCCATAAGTGTCTTTTTCATTGTAATTTTTCATTTTATTGGGATATAACTTTATTAAAACATAATTTGACCAAATCATCATACTTGGCCTTTGGCATAGGCACGCGTGATTTATGTAATTTATCGTGTCCTTTTATTTTTGTGCCTTGTACCAAAATATATTTGCCGTGTGGTTCTGGAAACATTGAAACTTTAACATTTATGTTATTTAGTGCAGATATTTTAAACGTAGCAATCCGGATACGACTAATTTTTTTAACCAGATTTTCATTGAAGTATTTCTCAGATAAAGCGCTCTATCGACCAAATTCTTTGTAATATTGGACTTCTACTTTATAAGACTACGGAGACTTTCTGGCATGTTTAAAAACTGTAGACCACTGTGGTGCCCAGATAATGTTTTTTTAATGTACTATTTTCTATAACCGAATGTGTATATAATCCATGGGGATATTTTTATGACTTGGCCAAAGAAAATGTAGTTGCAAAATAGTAATAGTTTGACATTTTTTATATAAAACATAATGTATGGTGGCAAATACTACTAGATTTTTATTTTGTCCGGGACATGAATCACTTAACCGCATGCGTTGAAATCTAGGATTTAAACGCCAATCGGCGTTTGAAGTCCGTTAATTTGAACTGAATTGAATGTGAGTGACGCGCCAGCGTTCTTAAAAAAAATGAAGGCCATTTTACCTGAAACGTTAAATATGCTACAAAAATAAATGTGTAAAATGACTGCTGTTTTCTTCGTACTTTATACGTTTTGAAGTTAATTAATTCAAACGGCATACAAGTTTCATTTCTATATGAAGTAAAATGTTTGTTGTGGTAACGATATTACTTTACCAATAAAGAAAATTTGCTGAAAAGTCCAAAAATACTTTTTAAAGTAAACTCAAACGACAATTCTTTAAAAGCCAAGTTTTGTGTAATATAAATCCATTTATTTTATGAACATCATACAAGAGGGTATTTTACGTAAACGCGGAATTTTGTGTTCGATCTTCATCGGCTCATACGATGCACCTGAAAATTTCAAGTAAAATAGTATATATAACTTAATATCGCCCATAGTGGCGCATCAGTCACTTGGCCTTTTTACCGTCGATATAAGTTATGTAGTTTGTTATTTTTATGATGTTCCTTTCCAAAAAAGGGACAAACTCCTATGCTCGGAGAGAGACTTACGCTGAGTTAATAGTAGGTACTATAAGTTTTTTATGTAGTAAAAATATAATACGACATTTTTTATTAGTCCTTATGCAAAATTGTTTTTTTGCAGGGTGTTTCGAATTAAAAATAAAATTATAGAAGTAATGAAGTTGTAGCATTACTGGTACTTAATTCACTCCTTGGCATTTATCAGCATGTTTGGCGATAAACACAGTCCTGACTGTCAGCTCTATGGTTGATTTTGTTATTTTTGCCATAGCTTTTATTTAGAGTAGTTATTGCACGTTGGCGATTCTCCTGTGTCAGGACACTTTTTTAACATATTATGATCCTTCAAACAGTGCGAATTTTTACGAATTCTAGATCTTCATTTTGTTGGGATATCGAAGGAAATATTTCTTTTTTCTTCATATTTCACTTTAATTCTTCAAGAAACAAACAGTCAACAATGATATAGTATCATTGTAGTAGCTGTGTAGTTAGAACTTAAGAATGAGTTATTTTTTAATTTCAATAACTTCTTCCAACTTTCTTGTAGAGTGTTCGTTATTTATTCTTTCAAGTTAGTGTTATTTTTTTGGAACTTATTTTTCGCACTTTTAATTTGCTCTATTAGTAATTTAAATTTTAATTCTTCGGAAGTTTTTATTTAACTGTCTTTAACTGACGTAATTTTTTTCAATTTTACTTCGTCTAATTTCGTACACTTCAGCTTTCGCTGACCTACCCACTACTCTCCCAACAGGGCGCGCGGGTAACAATATTCATTTTTAGGCACACAATTCACAATTGTTTCGATCAACTGTAGTCATGACATTACAAAAAACATCATTTCACCGACATTTTTTAAAGTTAATAATTGTTGTTCCTTTTATTAAAAATGAACAATAAGAATCTTTTTTTTTTTTTAAAAGCCAATGAGTCAAAATTAATTTCTTAATTCTATTTAAAAAATCTGCCGTTTTTGTTTTTTTTTAAATTTCATTTTTTAATTTTTGGTTAATAAAATAAAATTCAAAGCTTATATTTTTATTAAACCCATGAAAAACATACATTTATTTTAAAGCAAGTCATTATTTTTATTAATCAACAAATTCACTCACCACGCACCTCCCACCCCACGAAACAACTGTCACTCATATATCTGCTACCATCCACCATCCGCCTAACCGACCCCCTTAACTACTAACCTACTGGTTCAATCATCAATTCACTGGCTCACCAGCAATAACACAATCTTCTACTAACAACACAACCAGAAGTCCAATTTGAAATTACCTCTCCTGAAATTTGATATTAAATACGATAATAAAGTTGGTAAAAACAGTGTTGGTTCCAATAATAATAACACATTAATATTAACCATTTACAATAGGGATGGAAAATACCTAAAAGAAGGGAATATGTAAGTCTAGGCATTTACAGGACCTATGACGTGTCATTGGCTGGTTTAAGTGGCCACTTAACATATTGTAAAACATTCACAATTTTGCCTATGTTTGAAAATCCATATTTCTTCAATTCTTCTTTTTATTCTAATTCTTACATAAATATTCATTTAATTATTTTATAAATTAGTTACTTTTAACAATAAATATATGGCGAAAGTCGGAGTGGTGAGCGCACCATTATGAATGGTCTTACGTTATATTACGTTTTTACAAGCAATTCCGACAAGAGAAAATTATTTTTTTCTTAAAAAAGTTTCGTAGTCATTG
Organism: Micrasema longulum; assembly: GCF_059751315.1. Lineage (NCBI taxonomy): Eukaryota > Metazoa > Arthropoda > Insecta > Trichoptera > Brachycentridae > Micrasema > Micrasema longulum. Next base: position 177,779 of record NW_028279338.1, read on the forward strand.
GCTTATCACTTGAAGCGTTAGAATGATCAATTTGAATGACCAACGTGCGCCGTCATTATATTATAAATGCAGTGCCTTAATAACTTTCAATGATTATTTATTTTACCCTTCCGTATCTAGGGTCGCCCAGGAAGTAATTTTTTTTCAATATTTTTTCTAATATAATTATAATATTAATCTCATTTTTCGTATGGTAAACACAATAACAAAAAGTTCGGATAATTGCTTGAATGATTTTAAGTCGACCGAAGTCAGTGATTTTTAATATTAAAATTTTTCTGAAACACTTTTTCAACACACGCCATTTCAATCATAATGATTTTTTTTATTTAAGTCGTAATTAAAGCACTCTAAAAGATTTTTCTTTTTACCTCTCTCCGGTATTCGCAATTTTTTTTCTTGCACTTAGGCTTAGTAAGGTAAATCACCTAAATTATTTACTTGTGTTTTCCAAGAATTCTTTTTAATTAAAGTCTATAAAACATGACTATTTAGTTTGACGATCAATACTTATTCGGGTGAATACACATTGAACTTAATAGCTTATTAGGACTTGTCGGATACTACTGAGCCATCCCAATAAAAAAATCAATGAAATGGCATATGGCATGTCTAACACTAATTTTATTGACGACGCCAGGTTAATTGATTAGATTAACACTATCTCAGGTAAACGGAGTTTCGGAAATTCATTGAAAACTTACTTCGCAAAAAGTTACCACAAATGTAAATGTTAATGGCAAAAATCTTCGATTCGAACAAAGACTACGCACTGGCAAGAAAATTTTTTTTTTTAAAGTTCGAAACATAGGTACCGAAAGAAGTAAATATTTATTATCTTTTTAAGATAAAAGATACTATTCATTTGTTGAAAATATTTATAAAATCAGAAAAACATTTTGTCAAACATATTTAGGGTAACTAAGCATAATCAAAATGATCTCAATGCAAATCAATAATTCGATTTATTTCTCAAAATTAATACAATTGGAAAAGTTGAATTAGCGTTAGATTTGATATTACAATCCTAACATGGAGCTCTACAAAACAAACTATGTATACGTTAAACTGATTTAGCGTGGAGTTATCGTTGGGAATATTCATTGTATTATTTAAAAAAACTACGAAGTAATCAAGGTTTTTGCTTTGCCACCTTGGTTTTATTTAGATTTTTTTCATACAAAAATCCTACAGTATTCATTTCGACAGTCAATCTGTAAATATCAGTTAATTTGAATATAGACAAAAATAAAATAAAATTAATATATGGTTGAATACACATGTATGTTACCATAAAATAGAAATAAAAACGAAAACAAAACAAATCATCGAGCCGTTTCCCCGTGGAGATAGGCGGATAGAAAAGGACACCACATCACGCTGTATTTGCATACAAACTTTGTTTTCTCTGCATTCATACGTCTTCTCAAGCAAGCACAACGACATTCCGACTTTTGAAATGTCCCCATTCAAGTTTTTTTTTCAATTTGGTCATGCCATGTCTATCTCGGTCTTCCCCGTTTTTTGCATTTATCAATATTCACATTGTTAATAAATTTAGCTGTTTTTGCGCCGTCTATTTACAATTAATGTACAAACTAACGCAGCTCTCCTTTTTATGATTTTGCCGATAATGCTTGTCTCAGGATTACACGAGAAACGGATCTCGAAATACATATATATTATGTACGCAAATATTAGAGTAGGTACTGAATTAGACAAACACCAATCATCTGTTCCTCAATTTTGTTATACGCTTTCATACACGAGGGTTTTTAATTTAGAGAGCCAACTGTTAAACTTGTGTCGCGGGTTCGCTTCCGGCCGGTTGCATAAAAATATCCCTTTTTTTTCTTAATTGCTCTGGATGGAGTGGTATACTTTTCATAACTAAATTCCATATACTCTCTTTCCTTTTTACTGACAAGCTTGTCAAATTTGGTTTGGTATTTTGTTTTTTATGATTTGCTTTTTGTTCTTTGTTAAAGGCGTAACCCGTTGAAAAAAATATGATAAAAATTGGGTGTCTTTTACTTTCTAAAGAATAGATAAATTAGGAAACGGTCGCAATAACCTCTGATAACAACTTTACTGTCACCGGGAAGTGGATATTTAGTTCCGATCCTGGGTCGCATGACACATACTGCCTACCGCGTATGCCTTCCTAGAGCCCACGCCTGCGTTCTGTAAAATGCATCTGATTTTCTAGCCTCTGTCCGCATCCGAAAGTTTGCCGTCAGTTCATGTTTTAACTACGTGACGCGACCAGTCGACAGAGAGCCGTGAAAGTTGTTTGTAGACGCCATTAGCTCCAACCGGGGTACAGAAACATATTAACGATGATACACAGAGAAGAATACGACATCAAAAGTTAAATTTTATTTTTTTGTTTTAAGTAATGAATGATATTTATACTGAACTCGCACGAAAACAAAAAAATGATTTTTACTGAATTTGAATGAACCGAAAGAACAAAAATATGGAAACCGATAGAAGAAATCGTTAACGGTATGTCAAACGAAGAAAAAAACCTAAGAAGAAAAAAAATATATCTACTTACTTTGTTGCATCTAATGAAAGTATTTCATTGTTATAAATATACATCTAATTTTATAAAATTGTATACCTCACTGAGAAATACCATGCCAAAGAATAGATTTTACTTTTACAAAGAACATTGTTTTTATATCATGAATTTAAAACATGTTTTACACAAATAATATTTGCCACAGTACATACCTTACCAAAAGGAAAAATAGACTAAATGTTTAGTGCGTTTGCCTACTATGCAAAAAAGTTTCAAATTTTATTTCCGACATCGTTGAGATTACTTTTTCACAATAAAAAAAATCCCTGGACTGGCACCTGAAGAGTAAAACTTCATCATCTTACCGATTTTTTGCGGTTGATGTACTTATGCAGTACCTTATGCACAACTATGTGCGAAAAGGGAATGACGATGATATTGATGAAGAAAAAAAAGAGAGTCGTTCCGAAAGAAGATAAAAACTTCAGACAATTTTTTACTTTTAGTTTTAGGCATTTTTTAACTCTATAACAATGTTTTTATAACTATGTATGTACTCGCAATGGAAAGACAAAATATAATTTTAAAAATTTTGTGTTTTAATTACCAATACTATATAGGTAGCGAATGAGGAAAAAAGATTCCAAATAAGTGTTTATATAGAAATCAAATTAATGGTATTATATTTTTTAAAATCTGTATTTTTAGTGTACCACTAGTGGTACACCAAATAACTTTTTCAATTAGGATTTGATATCAAATTATACATTATTTTCATAGTAATGGAAAAATATATATTTTATTTATTTTAAACTCATTCAGTCCTTTCAGTCGCAGTAATAATAAATCATGTATATTTTCTAAGGATTAATTCGAATAAATTGTTTAACCGGCAAATTTTCATAAAGAATTTTAATTGAAAACAAAATAAGTACCCACATAAAACAAATAGTCTTATAATGGTTGTTAAGAGCGTTGTAAAACTGAAATACAATTCTAAACAAATAATAGTAATACATTTTTTTATTCTCAATATTGTATCAATAATTATACAATTTTAATCGGGCAATTATCGTGGATAAATATTTTCTAATTGATTTATTTTTAATCCTTAAGTGGTTAAAACTCATGAATTTACTGTAGCCCCCCCTTTAAATTTTAACTTTTACTGTACTTTTTTGCAATTTTACCTAAAATAATATTATATATTCATAATACTTTTATTTGTGTTTGTTTATTAGCGATGGCAAAAACAAAAATCGTATTTTTTAGTATTGGGTATGTTTCGTCAAAACTACATATGAAAACATTTTTTTTTCTATTCATAATCAATAAATACAAAAATAAAATTAGTAAAACAGATTAATTACCTTTTGAAGACATGAGAAATCCCACGATGCGACGATTAGATCACCGTGCTCAATTTCGCTAAAGCAGCGTTTTTTTTTAATCATAATAATTTTTAATACTGTTTAAACTTCAAACAATGTAATGAACTTTAGAAGTAGCCAAATGTTTCAGCAAATTAATAGATTTGTTCCAAGAAAGAATAGTAAAGGGGTTTGAAAGGAACCTTCGCTTAACTTTGTCACTAGACGTTGCAAGTTAGGTACATAATTTTTGGCAAGTTTGGTTTCGTGAAGCTTTTGTTTTGCGTAAGGTTTTAATAAGCGTGTAGCTACGACCAAGGACGTAGCGTCACTGAATTTTACCAGAAAAGGCCGATTCTAAGGGGGTCTCTACGCCGACTCGTACTTAAGTTTATCATTATATTATACGAGTATTAGTTACGATTTTTCGAGTCAACCCGAACTTGCAAACTTTTGTGTGCGCCTTAAACGATAACACACGTAAAGAAGCTCAAACGCTATCCATTACCTGATTTAAGTTAATATTATATTTTTAAGATGGTTCAGGAATTGCTTTTTTTTTTCAAGTTTTACGCATACGCATAAAAACGTTGTAACCGTAACATTTTCTTGAACTACTTTTACGTACATTTATAAATATGTACGTATTAATAGATTTAAATGTATTTCAACAATGTTTTGGGTTTGTCCAAATTTTTGTAGACGTGGACTGGATTCAATCTCCTAAGGAGCTGTAAATATCGACATATTACATTTTCTTGAACTACTTTTACGTACATTTATAAATATGTACGTATTTTTAGATTTAAATGTATTTCAACAATGTTTTGGGTTTGTCCAAATTTTTGTAGACGTGGACTGGATTCAATCTCCTAAGGAGCTGTAAATATCGTCATATTACATTTTCTTGAACTACTTTTACGTACATTTATAAATATGTACGTATTTTTAGATTTAAATGTATTTCAACAATGTTTTGGGTTTGTCCAAATTTTTGTAGACGTGGACTGGATTCAATCTCCTAAGGAGTTGTAAATATCGACATATTACAACAGACATAAAGAACATTTTACAAAAGGGAATTTAGAAGTCTCGGCATCCGCAGTGGTTATGACCTTATGATATTAAAAAGTGTGTTGACACTTTTTAATACGCAATAAACCTACATACGTTACGCGTGCAATACAATGAAAGATAAATAACTTATTTTATGATGATCTTTATTTAAGTAATTCCTCTGTACGTGTGATGTCACTGAACTGCTCCTAAACGGCTTAACCGATTTACGTGCGGCTTTCATAGAAATATAGATATTTGCGCTGAGCGTGTTCGTAAATATTAAAATCTTCAATCTTATATGTAAAAAAAAGTAAAGAGCGTTAATGTTTTATTCATCGATCTATCAGGGTTGCATTCGAAGAGAAAGCATTTACAAACAAATGGAAAGATTTGTACATAAAAAAGGTTTGTTTTTAAATGTTTACAAACAGCATTTGTTTTTTGTGGATCTTAATCATATTATTTTTTTTAATTTCTTATAGTTTCAGCCCATTTTTTTTACTGGATTTTTGGTTATACTATAAAATTTTCAATACATTAAAAAAAATCGTATTCTTAGTGTTCTTATCGTAAACACCCCTCTGTTGGTAAAAAAACCGGAGTTTGATGTTTGAAAAAAGAATGCCATATTTGAAAAAAACACTTATTTTATGTTTTGAAATTCAACCATAAACAAGTACCTAGGTATATATTTAAAATCAATATTTGAATATTAACAGTTTTTAGTTTTGGAATTTAATCACAAACAAGTATCTAGGTACCTACTTATCAATGAAAACTCTTTTTCCAAGCAAGCCAACGTTCGGACAGAACAACGTCTGTCGGGTCCGCTAGTTATTTATTTATTTGTGTTACTAACAGTCTGCAATCACCGCAGTATTTGTAAAATTACCACAATATTTACGATGTATTGTTATAAACATAATAAATTTATCTACAGTATTTGAGTTTGTTTAAATGTTTGTAGACAAAAGACTGGATATCACCCCCTCTGGAGTCATTAAGATAACCAAATTACAACAGGGATGGAGAATACCTTGAAGAAGGGAATATGGTCATAAGGACAGGTCATGAGCCTTGTAAATGCCTCGACTTCTATATTCCCTTCTTTAATGCATTCTCGATCTTTGTTGTTATTTGTTAATAAATATAAGATTTCATTATTTTTAAAAACAATATTGTTCCACTTTGAGGTATTACTTTTTAATAATACCTGAAAAATTAATAAAAAAATATTTTTTATTGTTTCAGTTCGAAAATGACTTGTAATATTATATGATATTTATTATTTGCTTTTTAAATTTGAATGACTTGGATATATTTAAAGCATAAGGCACTGCATTGGTATACCAGTCGCTACGTATCTTGATCGTTTTTCCATGACATGAAGGTAGGATAATCAGTCTTATGCTTCAGCTGCTCGTCTAAAGACTGCAAAATATTCCAGTGTAAAAATACTGTTTTTAATATTTCATGTCAACCATTTCGGGAACTAAACCAGAGACCTCTTGTATGGTAGCCTAACGCGCTGACATTTTCATATTGCTAAAATAATTCGGTTGTATGGATTACGATAACTTAAAATTAAAGCGCCCAGATTCATAAATATTTTTTTATTTATTCAAACGGCTTGTACACTTTTATATGTTTTACATATGTATATATAAACTGACACGTATTTTACACAAAAGTAGCAAAATATAAAAATGAACGAGAATAAGAAAAATAAAAAATATAAAAAACAATCTTTCCTATTAGTAAAAAATACATGGGTGTACACATATAGAACATATTATATATACTTACGGGCAACAGTCGGTTATCGCCAACTGTTACATGACAGGAGATTCAGCTTTTTGGGCCTAGCTTTATCTGCCCTGCGGGCCTCAGTTGATCGGCCCTTCGGGCCTTAGTTGATTAATTAGAATCTCAGGAACTGTAAAATTTCCCCCTTTTGCAATTTATTGTTTGCTGTTAGGAGCAATCTAAATATAATAACAAACCGTGGCCAGTTTCATTGACCTAGGGAACAGAGGTTTAAACTTTGCACCCCGCTCTACCACTACTTAGTTCTCGTTTTCTAATAAATAAATAATTTGGGTAAATCATCAGAACAAAAATGTTTGCTTTGAAAAAAAGAATAATATGTCACTCACACAGTTATAATATATTAAATATCCCGGCGGCCTCCACGGTGTAGTGGTTACGACGCTCGCCTCACGCATGAAAAATTTCGGGTTCGATTTCTGGTGAGAACAAACAAATTGAATGTGGTTGAAGCTACTTTTCCTCCTATATTTTTTTTTAAACTACACCACAAACCAAATACTTACTTTTTTTCTGCTTTCTCTTAAAGTTATTTTTTTTGCCTGTCTGTTGGTATTTTTTTTTTATCGCAACACTATTGCCATCTAGCGGCTGACTTGTGAAACGTTACACCAAATTTTTTTCTAATATTCGAACCATTATGATCTCAAATCAAGTTGCTCACGAAACTTTTTCCTTTGACGGTACATACATTTTCCACCACCGGGCAAAATGTACAGGACAGACGCAATCAATCATTTCTGGAGTAATAATTTTTAGATTGCATTAGAGGTAACAAAAGTTAACTTTTCCCTATTAGTCACATTCAACAAATCTTAACTTAGAAGTTAGAAAAATAATAATTAAAAATATAGATATAAATTAATTAAAGGTACAAACTTGAAATCAACTAAGTATTAATTAGGTATTTTAATTTGAAGATAATGCATTGATATTCTCCCTTTAAAATTTTTACAATGTTTTATTACATATACTATCTATATCATTAGTGTATTTATTTACAAACGCATGAATTCTCCTTATTGGTAAGTGTGCACCATAGTTTGTTGTATTTACATAGATTTACATTTACATTACATGTTGTATTTACATGTATTTACATTTACCAAGAAGAATTTGTTGAATCGGGTAACTCGGCCAGTCAATCGCAAAATAATTACTTTTAACAGTTGTAAACAGTTAAGTATTAAAAATATAGTAATAAAAATTTAAAAAATAACAGAGCATTACGTTTTCTTCTGTTTTCTAATGTTTATCGATTAAAATAATTATTTAAGTATGTATAATTAATATAATAAATAGGAATACCTAATTTAAAACTAACGAAACGTAAAAGTGTATTAACATATTACAACAGAGATGTTAGAGCATTTTAGAGAAGGTAAGACTAGGCATCTACATGGCTTATGACCTGTCATTGACTGGTTTAAGTTGCCACTGTACACACTGTGAAACATGCATCATTCTACCCACGTATTCATCTATGGAATACGAAAGAATATGTTCCTTCAATTCTATCATCTGTGATGTTTGTGAAGTAAAAGAGCTGAAACCTTTAAAATAAATCTCACTCGCATAAATGCTGTTTACTATCAATTATTTCTAAAATTCGCAGTTGAGTTCGATCTAGAAAAAGTGACTAAAACAAGCAAATTAAGAATGCCAGTCTGAATGCAAATACAACTGTAGTTTTTTTTATATCAGTATTATTGACTTTTTTGAAAATGGGCGTGACATAGCAGGACTCCCACTTAGAAGAAATGTGTCTTAGAAAAAATAATTTATTAAATAACCTGTTTAAGAAAAATAAAAGAGATTTTATCAGGACCAGCTGATTTATTGACATTTAACCAAAGAAAGCCATTTCTTTAAGATAAAATAGTTACTTTACAGTTGGATTATGGTATAGTTTTTTTCAAAATTATAGGAAGAAACTTTGTGGACAAGAAGAGGTTCGTCATATAGGTATTTCCTTAAAACAACTTGTAAAAAGGTTAACAATCTATTCCGTCGAATTCGATAGTTTACCGTTGAGATGCATTTTCGTGGGAAATTTAACCGGTACATTGTTTATTTTCTTAATATAATTTCAAATATAATTTGGCTTTAATGCTGAGTTTTAAATGTCTTTAATATAAGATTTATAACAGACTTAAGTATTTAATATTCTGTCCTTGTTTTGAAAAATTAATTTTGGGCGTTGTTAAAGTTCTGTGGTAAACCACAATGTATATTTTTTTTTTTGGCTGACACTGGAGAAAAAAATTATCTATAGCTTGAAACATCAAATCATAAAACTGACTCACAGACATGTCCATATCATCGTTATTACAAAATGACCGGTTTGTGTTAGATTAATAATTAGTGATCAAAATAAAGTCGGTTTTTTTATAGTCAATAGCATAGAAACATCATCCTCTTTTGGGCAGTTGTTACATGAGTTATAAATAAATAATATAAATTCTTAGTTAATTTTAATCAAAAGATGGATAGTGATTATCAATTGGTTATATATTTTTTAACACTCGGGTCGATATATTTTTTAACACTCGTGTTAATACAATTTGAAATTACTAAATCTAGTAAGCGATTGTGAGTATTATATATATAGTTATGCTGATGAAAGTCAAAAAAGTAAACCATGTCCAGTATTTCTCTTGCTCGATCATTTTCACTTTCACCAACAATAAAAGCACTTTTACTATCTTTCCAGTGAAAATTTTGAGGAATATAGTCACCAACCACGGTAAGTTTGTTACTAGGGTATTTGATAAGGGATGATTTGATATTTTCACAATGCTTATGATATTTATGCAATTCTGCAAGTGGTGGAAAATAAACATATCCAATTATGATATTCTTTGTTCTGTTAGAGTACTTACTAGGACAAATGTTTTTTCAAAAATAGAATTTAAAGATTTAAGTAGTTTAGACAAACCATTATTATTTATCGCTACAAATACCCCACCACCTTTTGTTTTAGAACTTGTTGTTGACGTTTGATTGTATCAATAAATTTTATGAGTTTGGAAACCGAGTTCTTCGAATTTAATATTAGAGTTTTAATATCTTAGTTTGTAGATCTTGGACAGATATATTTTACATATTTTTCGTATTAGTTTTTTTGACTATCTTGTACAATTCTTGGAGTAGATTTTACAAATGTTTTATAAAATTTTCTTCCCCTCTTTCCTAACGGATGTCTTGTGTCTAGTTTATCTTTCAAATCTTGCAGTTGTTTCATTTATAAAAGACTTTGATCGGGATAAATCGTTATATTATTTTTGAGTTATCAACACTTATTTAATGACATCTACGGTATGGTGGGATTTGTAAATTCTACTTTCATTGCATTCCGTACATCCTCCTTAGATTTTCTGAGCCAATACATTTAAAAAAAATCCAGCCATAGATACATCCAGTTCTAATAAAATATTTGTAATGGTAGATCTTCTAGAAGCCTGCTAGTTTGAGTAGTTGCATTGCTTTCCGGTACGTTTCAAACAATAACGTTATTTGATCCCAAATTTCTTTCAGTTACTTCTGCAATGGCTTCACAAGTATAAATATGATGAGATAATGGGGCAAAAGAAGCCAAAAAATTCTATGCCATCTATTCACTTTCGAGAATTGCAGTTTTTGCCGCCTTCTCTAAAGAAATTTTTCCTATGTTCCCTAGTATCTCATTCGCTTTCGGTATAATTTAAGCTATTTGTTCCTTCGTAAATTTGGCGTTCGGGTACATAAGTATTTTGGTTGTTGCGTCAATAGCTACTTAAAATGCAGTAATAAAATCAGTAACATACATATTGGCCACACACTGGTACGGTTACTCGATATTGAATGTACTTGTAATTGCGGCCGGCGGGCGAGGCAATGCAGACGGCTGATGTAGGTAGGATTGAGAACTGGAGTACAGTTGACAAACCCGATAAACACAGCAAATCCAAAGGTACAACAAATAAAAAAAAACTGTTGCTGCACTCACTTTAAAATTTTGCATTGTAAAATTTTATTGCATAAGAAGAAGATTTGACAAGAGTATTTGTGATTTTTAAGTGCGAAAAGCAAAAATAGGTTGGACTTTGACAGTATAAACTATGTTTCTGATTTTAATTTGTAATATAGAAAACTATAATATCGCATCTGAGATCAAAATAAACCAAAACCTTAGGAGTTGATTAACTGAAGCCCGTAGGGCCGATTTATATGCTCACTAGGATAGATTTATCATGGCCTGCAAGGCTGATCAAATGAGGCCCAAATTGCCAAATTCAGCAGGCGATTGATGACTGTTTTTATTTTAAATTACAGATTCTTCGCTGCTCAATGTTTACCGCTTACTAATTGAGCTTTTTGAGTAGATATTTAATATTTTATATCTGTAAACGTTGTATAGTTTTGGTACCAGTAATCTGAATAAACTAAAAAAACCGTGAAGTCCAAGGGGGCGATATTTTAAGGGGCCAAAGATTCTAACTAACCGAGGGCCGAAAGGCCGATCAACTGATAACAAAAATTAATTAAAAAGTCAATTATAAAAAACAAATTACAACAGAGATAGAGAACAGCTTAGAGAAAGTAATATAGAAGTCTAGGCATTTACAGGGCTTATGACCTGTCATTAGCTTGTTTAAATATATATTAGTAGTGAATTTATTTTTATATATTTATTATATAATACGAGTAACAAAGCAGGGTAACATCCTTGGATCTACCCGACCGAGTTTCTCCAGGGTATGCTTGGCTACAATAGTTTAGAGGCTAGAAATGTGTATTTGACTGCACATTTTTATCGATTGTTGCGCGGTATGATCGATAATTCTGAGGTAATGATGAGCATTGGTTTGTATGTTCCTGATAATTACCTAAGACAGCGTCAGCATAGATTGTTTTATATTCCGATATTCAGGACCAACCTGCCTATGGTTATGGCTGTTGGAAGGGCTACCGCTATGCTGAACAACATCGCTCTGAGTATTGATATGTTCCATATATCCCAAGGGGTATTCCGGAGCAGGAATCTCCTACTACTTAGACATTAGTCTCTTTCGTGTATTTTTTTTTTCTTTTGTATAATATGTACGCATTGAATATATCTTTGTAATGAATGTGTTATATTTAAAATAAATTATTTGAATTGAATTGAATTATGAATTATGCATACTTTTATCGTATTGAATATTAATATCATAATGAATACCTTTATTAATTATGAATATCTATATCGTAACGAAAAACGTATAAACAACGTTTTAATTTAAATTTGTTTAAACAGAAAGGGAAAATATTTTTGAGAAGGGAATATGGAAGTCTAGGCATTTACAGGGCTTATGACCTGTAATTGGCTGGTTTAAGTGGCCACTTTACAAACTGTGTAACATTCACCATTCTGACCATGTTTGAACATCCGCATTTCCTCAACTCTTCTATCTGTTGACTTGTGTGAAGTAAAAGAGCTGAAACCTTTAAATCAAACATTGTTGAATTACTACCTGGTAGGTAAGAAGAAGTATAAAAATTGGAAAATTGTTTTCAGGCGTTGCCTAGTGGGTGATTTGGTTCAGCCGGATGAATCTCATCCACGTGATAAAGGTTTCAGCTCTTTTACTTCACAAAAGTCAACAGATGGAGGAGTTGAGGAAATGTGGATGTTCAAACTTGGGCAGAATGGTGAATGTTACACAGTGTGTAAAGTGGCTCCTTAAACCAGCCAATAACAGGTCATAAGCCCTGTAAATGCCTAGACTTCCATATTCCCTTCTCAAAAATGTTTTCACTCTCTGTTGAAATAAATTTAAATATGAACAACTCCCTAGGGAGGAAATCCAGCCAGTCTGCAAGCATTTGGACATAATCAAACATTGTTGAATGTTTTATTTTTTTTAAAAAAGTGTTATCATCGACTTATAATTATTTCTTTCATCTAATTGTGGACTCGAACCCAAATTGCAGATTTTCAATTAAATTTTTTACGTTAAGGTCAGAAGATCAGGTTCAGGTTTAACCTTGCAGTAGTCGCGCGAGGTACATATGTCACCCACTACCATAAAAAATATAATACCTCGAAATCAATGTTAGTGTGTAATTTGAAACAACATGTAGTTAACCAGTTAAGTGTCATCAGCCCGTCAACGCGCTCTTCGTTTCCGTGCTTGAAGAGCCGACCGTACAAAAATAGCACGTAAAGAAGCGTGTCTTTATGAGCACTTTATTTGTCAAAGCCAAGTATTCCGAACGATTTTAGATTTCTTACACTCGAAAACTTTTGTTCTAAGCTTGATGAAATACTAGGACTCTATAAATTATTTAAATTATCGACACGACAGTGGTTCAAATGAGAGCCATGATAATGCAGAATTGATACATTTTTTGTGGAATACTCTTTTTTAGTAAACAAATTACAACAGGGATGGAGGATACCTTAAATAAGGGAATATGGAAGTCTAGGCATTTACTGGCCTTATGACCTGTCTTTTGCTAGTTTAAGTGGCCACTTTACACAATGTGTAACAGTCACCATTTTGCCTATGTTTGAACACCTATATTTATTCAATTCTTCCATCTGTTGATTTTAGTGAAGTTAAAAAGCTGAAACCTTTATTGTTGTGAAGAGATTCATCTGACTAAATTATTATTTAACTTACTAGGCAACGCCTGAAAACAATTTTCCAATTTTTAAACTTCTACTTGGACCAGTTGGTTTCATTGCAATATTTGAGTTTGTCCAAATGTTCGCAGAAAAAGACTGGATCTCACCCCCTCGTAAATGCCTGGACTTCCATATTCCCTTATTTAAGGTATTCTCTATCCCTGTTGTAATTTGTTATTCTTAATGACCCCCGAGGGGGTGAGATCCACTCTTTTTTAGTATTAGGTTTTATCAAACTAAGTTATAATATGAGTGAAAACCAAATGCCGCCTATATAACGCCTACATAACACCTATTTTCTTCTACGGATGCAAATCGCGGCACCTTACTAGGGCTCAAACAACAAAATAATGAGTTTTGAGAAAAGGTATATCAGAAGAATCTTGAGTGTGCTGTGGTTTGACTTTGTGTGAAATCAAGTAATAAAAGAACGGATGCAGCAAACTTCGGTGACAACTGTCATCAAGTGGAGGCAAAACAGTTGGCTTGGCCATGTACTGCGGATGCCTCCTGAGAGCTTTAACTACGCTAGCCTATTTTACAAGGCATCAGGATATCGACGTCCTGGACGTCCACTGCTGACCGTTCGTCAGCAGTTTATGTTATAACTTTGGGACGAAAACATGACTCAAGAGGATGCAAAGGAGTTAGCAGCCGATAGAGATGCATGGGACTTCTTTGTGGATATCATATGCTCCAACTAGGAAGCAGACAAAGAATGATGAGTTATAATATATGTGGGAATGTATGACGATGTAACATAATGCACGAAATTTATCATCATCATCCTCATTCTATGTCCGCTCCTTAGTTGGAGCAAATAGTATCTTTAAAGAGGCTTCATGCATTTTTATCGGCTGCCAGTTCTCGTTTGTCCTTCTAAGTCAGGTTCTCGTCCCAAAGTTCTTACCTAAACTGCCAACAAACAGTCAGCAGTGGAAGTCCAGGAAGTCAAGAACCTAATACTTTGTAAAGCAGGCGAGCGTAGTTAAGGCTCTCAGGAGGCATCGGCAGTATATGGCCCAGCCAACCGTATCGCCTCCGCTTAGTGACTGTTGTCACCGGATTTTGTCCTTTTAAAAGATAATATTAAGATGTGGGAGACGAACAAATGTTAAGAAAATGATTCAACTTCTAGATATCATGACAATTGATCAAAGAATCAAATTCAATGTTGCCAATGAAATAAACAAAATTATTAAAGGAATAGTTCCGAGATATTTTCAAAATAAACTAAAAGATAATGAGTTCTTTCATAACTATGCAACAAGAGGATCTAAAAATATAAGACTGGAAAAGAAATCAAAAGCAATGCCCCAGAACTGCCTTATGTACAAGGGAATAAAACTATTTGAAGAAATGCCAGAAAGCATAAAAAATGAAATTAATGTAAATATATTTAAAAATAATGTAAAAGTATATATGTGAAAAATATTAGGTAGTGTATAGTGTAAATGGTGAATATAATGAATGAAAATGTACATATGAAACAGTTAATATTATAAATTAGGATATTATGTGTATAATAGTGAAAAATAATGTTAGAATATGTATAGATGTAAATATTGTATTGTAAATATATATTAGACTATGTTACATAGAACTAAATAAATAAATAAAATAAAAAAATAAAAAAATAAAAAAATTATATATAATGATGTAAACTATGAATGTATGTTGTAAGTGAAAACCCTGACATTTTATGAAAAATTTCATTGTGTTTTTTGAGGCAATGGTGTCTTATATGCCACATTTGGTAAGTTTTAATGACTTTTTTAACAATTACGTTTTTTTTATACATATTTTAAGTTTCATATTATTTTTAAATTGCCTATATTTCGCGGCCTGCTGGGAACTGTCGTAACAATACCTAGCGGCACATAAAAGGTTAAAATATAATTTCCGTGTTCCCCGCTGCTTCCGTGTGTCGTACTCGTTTGAGTCTGACGTACGCTTGGTCGTGTCTGGAGGATCTCTCAAAGTTTGTGCTGTACATATAGTGTAAGCCACGCAACCATTACAATCTATTTTTCTGTTATTAATTGCTATTAATTTTTAAAATAATTGTTTACTGTAAAGTATTTTAAAAGCGAAATTTTAAATATTTTTTAATCAATTTGTATCTGTCCCCCCTTTGAAATTTTACATTTTTCGGTTTTTATATATTTAATATTTTTATATTTGCAAAAGTACGGTCCACTCCACTCCAAAGAAATATGTATCCATCACATTGATTTTTCTTATTAATTTGATATTTTTTGGAAAAATAAGCCGTATTTTGAATATTTCGGCGCAATTTGATACGCGGCGGGTAATGTATGAATAATTTAATGAATTTTCGGTAATTTCATATTTATTTGCTACGTATTATTTTTGGTATAATCATGTAGATATAAAGACTAGTAGTCTCTTCGATAGATTTGGACTTTGGGAAAACCCAAAATCGTGTTTTTAAAAATCTCCCAAGCACCAAAAATGACACGAATCTTTGAAACCGGTTTGTATTGAAATAATTTGAAACCCAGAAAAATTCCTCAAAATGGAAACCACGATGGCAGGTCGATGATGGTCAGATTTCATAGCAGTTTTCCTCCGGACATCTAACTCCCCGGGGGGTGAGCTGCCTCCCGCCAGTTTGAACCGTCCCTTTTCAGGAGCTTGAAACCTTTCAGGTGCGGTAACTTCCGTGCAGTACACGGTATCGTTTCGCGATTTGCACCACGCGATCTGGGCCCCGATTACAATGGGAAGTTAACATTTATCTTTAATTGTATCTACAAAGTTTAATCATGTTTTCTGTATGAAAAACAGAATATGCAAACATACTAAACATGTTCAATTATAGGTAACCGACGAAGATACTTTGAATTTTCATGCTAGTATACTCATTTTCGTAGACTAATACCAGTATTTCTTTATAGACAGTCAAAGATAACTCTGTTAATTTTTTATTGTAATCAAAGCCCAGGTCAGATAGGCTTTTTGTTTTTTTAAATTTTTTTCTAAAGTTAGCTTATATTAAAACTAATATAAACTATTATGTACATTTACATCATCTATATATATTTACATTTCCTTACAGTAACTCATACATTTATTTTTAAATTCTTTCAGACACTTTTCATTCTTCATACATTCAGGCATCTCATCATACATTTTTAAACCCTTATACATCAAACAATTTTGCGACTCAGCTCTTTTCAATAATGGTAGTCTTATTTTATCCTTTTGTCTAGTAGCATATTCATGACAATTTTTGTTTAAGACAACTTTATCCTTAAAATATTTTGGTAATTTATCGTGAAAAAATTTATGTATAAATATCAACATATTAAATTTAAGTCTCCTTCTTACAGATAACCATTTTAGTTCATCTCTCATTTTTTTTACATTGCTATATTTTTGGGAAAACTACAAAACTCTTTTTAGTTTTTGTGTACCTGATTTTGATTTTATTTTTTAGTGAGATGTAAGCCAGTGCCCTAGGTCAATTTCTTAACAAAAAAAAATAGTTTCCACTTTGATAGTTGGCTGGGGTCTAGCGCGTGATAATTTATTTGTAAAATGATGAAAGCTGATAATAAATTCAATTACCTTTATGTTTATATTGGATTTACTGGAATTGGGTTGTAACGTTCAAATTTATTTTAAGGATGAATCCCGGAAGTTTGTGAAATAAAATAATTGACTTTAATTATAAGAAGTGCCTAAGCTTAGCAACATATCAGAATATTTATTTTAAAATGAAGGACCGTTTTCTGAAAGAAGCCGAAAATTCGAAAAGGAACTGAAGAATTACCCGTTTCCGTACCAGAAAAACTACGACGACTTTTTGATAAACAGCAAGTTGACCAAAATCATAGATTTTTAAAGAAGGCGGAAAAAGCAATGATAAAAAAGCCCAGAGAGTGAAGATTTGAAGATATTATCATTTTACTGAAAAAAAATCCCTTTAGTAGTATCGAGCAGCGACGGGGAAGAAAATGATGAAATCGAGATTTAAGGAATTAAGAAAGTGATTTTTTACTATTTGACACACACGTATGATATTTTTTAATTAAAGTTTTCAAAGCAATTGTTTCGTTTTTTTTTTTGTAACCTAACCTGCTATAATTCTATAATTAAGTGGTTCTGAGATTCATATATTGCGGCGTTTTATAGAAAGTCATATACAGTGGTGTAAAAAAATTACCTGTACAGTAATTGAACGTAGTTTTGCAGAAAACAGCCAGCCATAGAAAATTGAAACTGAGATAAAAGCACTTTTATGAAAAGAGTGAATAATCAAATTTACACAAAAGTAAGACATGTTTATTACTTTGGACAAATAAAAAACATTGATTACATTAATTTTTTTAAATATTATAAACGAGAATCTTACTATGTATTTGACCAGTTTTAATGACTTTTAAAGTACCGTAAGATTTTTCTAGTGTTTTCTGCAAATTTAAAATGCCATTTTTGTATTCGATACTATTTTTAGAAGGTGTTTATTACAGTTTTTCGTATAAAAAACGGTCTGGTTGTTTTAAGCAGAACATAGAATTGACCCTACTGCACCCGATAACCCCAATATCGCTTTTTTATTATTATTGTGGAATGGCTGCCTTCTGCATAACTGCGTTCAATTTATTTATTTATTCATATTTTTTGCTTATAAACAATAATTAATAATAAAAATAATGTGACCTCACTGGGGTTTCTTGTGCCGAGGGCACTTAACAATATATATATTTTTAAATTACATTTGAGAATAAACAAAAAAGACTAACTTGAAAAAACGAAGATAATTAACAAATATTTAGACAGTTAAAAAAACAAGATATTTATGTACATCTATATCATTTATGTTACAAAACACACAATGAAAATAACAAAAACCTAACATAAGCTATACACTTGTGTAGCGCTGATTCAATATTGGTTTGGGCGAATGAGACAATCCATTTTACTTCTACCTAGCTCCACTATCCATTTTTTCTAGCCTTTTTAATCATTTTCCCGTAACTAATTTTTTTAATAGATAGTGGAAGTAGGTTATAGATTTTAATTGAATAATACTCAAAATCCCTTTGTCCGAAAGTGGTATTAGTTTGTATTTGTTTAAGTTGTCTATGTGTTGAGGATCTAGTGACTGTATTGTTTGTATGTGATGTATTGTGGAGGTTATGTCTTTTATTAATCTCAAACATTCAATTGTGTTCATCTAAGCTTTATCATAAATATGCTTAAATATATCGAAAGTAAGGCATTGCCGGGTGTAGCTATTAATATAAAAATAATAGAGAGAAAATGAAAAAATCCGGGAAGCAAGTTCAAACACGTCAAAACACTGAAATGTCGCATGCACAAATGGCCAGTGGAAAATATGCACGTCGCTTTTGTTTGTTTTTATCGTTGTTTATTTGTTGCGACAAGTTTCAACTCGAATAAAAGTGTCATGTGTTTTGATCACTATCTACATATTTATTATGTAAGTATTTAAATATGCACATTTAGTTCACTTTCATTATTCATACAGAAAATGACCTGTATATTTAGTGGCATAAATATTTTCCATCGTCCTCTTATGTCCCGAGTAAAGACAAAATTCCGCTTACATATATAAGTGCCAATGTATTTAAGAAAAATGTTTGCAATTGATTGCTGCACATCGATAGGGACGAGGTTATCAATTTTTTTAAAGTTCAAGATTGGCATTTAGCAAAAATGTACAAATCTGCTATCCTTCCATACTTTTATTTGCTATTTGTATATCTTGATATTTTTCATTATTTATTTTTGTATTATTTAATTGAGTACGTACTATTATTTGAATTTATTGATTCGATTTCTTATATTTCTTACTAAAATATTGAGTGAGTTTCTAAAAAACATATCTCAACTATCATTTCAATTATGTTTTATATTTATTCTTTTTCTGTTGATTTCAATGATACTCTTATTTAGTTTTTTTTTTTACTACTATCTTTTACTATTATTTTATTTATTTTAATGATACCATTATTTTGTATATTTGATCATGTGTGATTATCATTTTTGCATTGAATTCTTTGGAATTTTATTATTTATTACCTATGCATTTTTTTAAAGATTAAATTGTATCATATGTCGTTATAATTTTATCTTATGAATTTTACTTTGTATTTTTACTGTTATTTATTGTGGCTTGACACGGGCATAGCCTAATAAGCCTTAATAAGTTCATCAATATTAAAACTAGTGTAATTTCGAATGAATAAATAAATAAATAAATATCTACTTATCTTATAATTATATGAGAATTATTTCATTACGAAAATTTTGAAATACGTGGCAAAAAAATATTTCTCCCGATTCCAGATTTTGTTTTTTTTTTTATTTTAACATTTTGTTTAAAGGGGAGCAAAATGTAATATATATAAATATATATTATATATTAATGAACGCTGTTTGATTCCATAAAAGAAAACTATTCAAAAAAATAATTTTACTTACCGAAGTATTTTATTCGCTGTCAGGAACAAAATTTATTAGTAACTTTCAAAACACTTAACACAACGAATTGAGAACTATGTAATTCAAAAATAATATTAATATATATTATGAAGTTATATGACAAATATTGAATTTTTATAATAATTCCACTTCTAACATTGACATCCATTGAATATCGTGCAAAACATTTCAGATTTGTTATATTCTTCAATAAACATAATTAAAGTTATTATTTTTATTATTTTGTACGATTTTGCACGAAACAAGATTATTCCCAACCGCTAATGTAATGGTACCGTCACGTACTAATATATTTCGGACAACAGCCAAAACCGTCACATTACTAATCTTGCCCGCTCATACATAGTAAGGACAGTACTAACTATTGAGCATGTCGATAAGCACGCGCATGAAATATGCATTGTGCGATAAGTACGTGACACAAAGATGCGTTGTTGGTATTTTTTTATCTCAATAGCGACGGGTGATTTGCATGGATCTTCTACGAATGCCCGATATAAATCGAAGCGTTTCCCAACCGCCGTTACCGGTCCGTTGAGATTTTCTGCCGGTCCGAAAAAATACCTGTCTCCGACATTTGTTTTTTATACTTCTAATAATGTAATATAAAAAAAATAAATTAATAATAATGTAATATTAAAAACCAATAAACAAAATACTACTTTAATAAAAGTTTTTGTATTTGCGTTACCGGTCCGCGGGCTTAAAAAGGTTCGGAAAAGCTGCCCTGCCTGAAGGTGCAAATGCAGAAACTATCGCAATAAGTTATTTAATACGTGAATAAAACTCCGTAGTCCACTATATTATAAAATATCATTTTAAGTTGAAATAAAAATCTGAAGTCCACTTTGTTTAAATGCAAAAAACATCAGTAGTCCCTGGTACGCTATTTTAATATTTTTTCGATTTATTCATTAAAAACATGATTTATTCATAAGTTCATAACACAGACACAATTTAAAATGACACAACCTAAAACGACTCATGCCTGTGACCAAACTCAAACCAAACTCAAACCGTGCTGAGTCGGGGCATTTGCAATGCATTTATAGACATACATGCAAAAGTATATACATACATATATATTTACACGCATATAAATACATATTATAATTTACACATACATATTAAGTTTATATATCGTGGGTATACTGGCAAAAACTTTAACTCTCAAATCCCCGTTTTGAGAATTCAAGCATTTCAGTTTTGTTCCAATTTTACTCTTTTATATATTATTTAAATAAAGCAAGATGTTAAGTGATCATTTAAAAACATGTTTTTAACTTTTCCGTGTCTGAATTTTATGTTTAGTAAATATAAAGTTATTTAAAGATTTTAGCCTGAATAAAATACCCGGTATACGACCTAACCTTAAATTTGTTTATAAAACTACATATATATGAAATTTAATATGACTCAGTGTATTTTGCCACTTTGTAGAGCGTTTAAAACTTTACAAAACTGCATCATTAAGTCAAATCCGCTTATCTTTGAGTTAACGTTTGATATATTATCACATATTATACAACTCAGCATTTTTCGTTCTTTTACACTATACATATATTTATATATCCATACCGGTCATTCTCCAGTTATATGTATTACGTTTATCAAAATAATTATTATTTTACATTTAAAGTTTTTTATTGACGCGGCAAACGCCGCTGACAACTGTCGTCAAGCGAAGGCGATACGGTTGGCTGGGCCATATACTGCGGATGCCTCCCTAGAGCTGTACCCACCTTGCCTATTTTACAGGGCATCAGGTTCTCGACATCCTGGACGTCCACTGCTGACCGTTTGTCGGGAGTTTATGTCAAAACTTCGGGACGAGAACCTGACTTAGGAGGACGCAAAGGAGTTGGCTGCCGATAGAAATGCATGGAGGCTCTTTGTGGATACTATATGCTCCAACCAGAGTGGACATGGAATGATGATGATGATCTTTCTTATACATTGAAATTATCTCATTCGTTTTAAAAGTCATGATGTTTTGGAAATCGCACAATCACAAAATCTTGTTTCCAGAACATTTTGTTCAATGTGACTCCCGTGGTTTATCTTTGAAGATACAGATAATACAACAACAAAAAATTAGAGAATTATTATTATTTTTACTATGGATACCTATATATGGCCATTTTTGTCAAAATCACGTCAAGGACGCTGTGTAATAAGTATCTAAATTCGTCTTACAACTACAGAGCGGATGGATGGTTAGAATAGTTCCTGGTTTTCAATTATGGTAGAATTTAATGACAGAGAGGAGTTGAATTACAGCACGGCTTGTAACTACAGAGCGCATGGACGGTATCAAATCCTCCCCCTCTCCCCTTCCCCCTCCCCTCCCAACCCATTTGCATTGTTGAATAATTTACTTTTAACTTATTTTTCTTTTTATAATCGCTTACACTTAATGATAATATTTATATACGTCCTGGAGCTATAGAACGTATGGATGGGACGGTTTTTTAATAATTTTTTTTATAAAGGAGTTGCTTTATGTTTATCTTGCTTATAAAATACAAGGTTTATATTTCAAAAAGTGGATTTTTCTGCAATCGAATTTCTTTAAATTTATCTAAACGTTTGGGATCAGGAGAGATATACTAATGTGGGCCAATCAGGAACGTCTCAGCATTTTTTCATGTGGAGAGGAAACCACTTAAAACTCTTCAGGAGAAGCCGGCCTGCTTTATTTTATTTATTTAACTTTTTGTACATAATGTTATTTGAACATTGGTGGGCTTATTGCCAAATGGCAATTTCTTCCAACCAACCAATAAAATAAAAGTTTTATTTTTATAATTCTAGTTACAGAACATATACAATAGAAAAAAAATATTAAAAAGCTTTAGATATAAAAAAAAAGAAATAAACATATCTGTTTATAAATTACCTTAAATCAAAACTATTACTCAATGGGAAAAAAGAAAAAAGAGGAAAACGGAAAGGAGGAGAGATTAAGGAAGAAAAAGAAGATGTTTCTTTAGACGCCTTTCGTTCCACTAGAGGAGCGTTCGGCATTTTGTTCCCTTACTTTGGTTTATTTTATCAATTGCTTGCACTATATTGACCATGTATGATACTACCTCTCGTGTGGTTTCTTTATTACCTATCACCGATAGGATGTCGCATAGATCTTTACCCAGGCTTTTGCATCGCGCCTCCAGCTGTTGTCTTTGAAAGCTGAAAAAGGAGCAATGCATCAACAGGTGAGGGACATCTTGAGAAGTTTCATCGTCGCATAGGCAGCTGTCTGCGATGCAGGCAGCTCATGAAGCCACCATGACCCGTAAGCATCTGAGTGAACTCGTAGCCAGCATTCTGCATTCTCCTGAAATCATAGGCATGTAAAATGGAAGGGAACATTGGAATGGACAGGACGGTTGGAATTCTAGTTCCTATTTACGAAACTTAAGTATGAAATAATTTTAAAAGTTGATGAATGACATTTTCACACAGAACGTGGATTAACAAACGTCTTGTATCTTCAAAGCGCATGGGCTAATGGAATAATTATTTTAATAAAACATATATATTGAACAGAGTACTCAAAGGTGTCCTAAAAAATATCGCCAAGAAATTTAACTATTATATATTTTTTTTAAAGACTTACTTTTATGAATGAAATATGAACTCAATTTTTTCTTATACATTTTTGAGTTTGTTCAAATGTTTGTAGACAAAATACTGGATTTAACTTCCTAGTGAGTCATTAAGATTAACAAATTACAACAGGGATGAAGAACATTTTAAAGAAAGGAAAATGGAAGTTTTGGCATTTACAGGGCTTATGACTTGTCATCGGAATTTTTAAGGGACCATTTTACACACTGTGTAACATTCACCATTTTTTCTATGTTTGAACATCCATATTTTTGCTAATCTTAATGACTCCCTAGGGTGTGAAATCCAGTCTATTGCCTGCAAACATATGAACAAACTCAAAATATTATAATAAAACAAACTGGTACAAGAAGAAGTTTAAAAATTGGAAAATTTGTTTGCAAGCGTTGTTTAGTATGTGAAATAATTTGATCAAATAAATGTCATCACAAAAATAAAGGTTTTGGCCCTTTGACTTCACTTAAAGCAAGAAATATGGATGTTCAAACACAGGCGAAATTGTGAATGTTATACAGTGTGTAAAGTGGCCACTTAAACTAGCCAATGACGGGTCATAAACCTTGTTAATGTCTAGACTTCCTTTTTTCCTTCTTTTAAAGTTTCTTCATCACTGTTGTAATTTTTTAAAATAATTTTACCATTGAAAAAGTTAAGTATTAAAAAGATGAAAAAAATCATTATTGCCCATTTATTTATCATATTTCTTTTTTGTTTAAGAGTATATTTTATGTCATTTTATTTATACAAATCAATTAAATACAAATTTCCAATTTTAATTAACATCATCATACCCTTCACCGCACACATTGGTAAAACAAATGTAGCTTATTTCAAATATCTGTCATATGTTGGTAATGTGATCCATCCTTCGCTTCAGGTGCCAGTCCAATAATGAAATTTTGCAGTCTCAATAACATAAAAAAGTATATATGCTTTATCATATTCACCTTCACACTAAGATTTGAACCCAGGACGTCAAGAATGGTAAGAAAATGCGCCAACCACTACACAACGAGGCGGACTTATCTCCACTCAGTTTTTTCATTCCGTAATTTTACGCGAAAATAGCCATCGAGTCGAAAAGTTTCCAGCACAAAACTGTATTCTCCATCCTCCTGGACATAGACTTATGTATGTATTTTATTTTATATAAACGAATTAGATGAATAATTGAATAGGAAGAAAATACCCAAGAAAATATTATTCCTAGATACATTTGTTTGCAGGCCAAGAACTCTATGTGGGTGGAGCAAGCATCATATAGTTATATACGCTAGAGTGAACTATTATCCTAGCTAGAATGATCCGAACATAGCACATGTGCTATAGCACATGTGCAGGGCAGGCCCAAAGACTTCAGTAAATATATTTTTTTATTAAATAAAATATTGATTTTCAGAGGAATCATTTATTTACTTAACCTAACCCTTAAATGCCTTGTGACATAAATTTTAAGCATACCAAATATTTAGGTATTAATTTGGTAATAATTTTTAAAGTTCATATTTCAAAAAAACCGTTTTTAACATAATTGTTAGTATTTATACATATTTATTACTTTTTGATAAAAAATATAAAATTCAATAAAGTAATTGTGAATTATAGTATGTTGTAAATTTACGTCATCCTGCTTTTAAAAAAAATAGTTATTTTTTTCATGAAATTGGAATTTGAAGAAATATGTTTTCCCAAAACTGCACCTTAAAATACACCACATAACAATTTTTTAAAGCAATAAAAAAAAATCATGCATTTTAAAATTAAATTGAATAAGTATTTCAAAACATAATTCAATTTTTGTTGACAAGGCTGAATTTCACTCCATAGGAATTTATTAAGATTGAAAACGGATAGGTAAAACTTTTTTTAGAAAAAAATCACATAAATAAGGATTTCATCTGTTACTTTACTTCACAAAAGTAAACAGAAGAAATCGTTGATATTTAAACATAGGAAAAATAGTTACACATTGCGTAAAGTGTCCACTTAAACCAGCCAATGACAAGCCATAAGCCCTGTAATTGACAAAACTTTTATATTGCCTTCTTAAAAATGTTTTCCATGTCTGCTGAAATAACTTTTTATTTTCATACAATCAAAGCAGGTCTGCTAAGACAAGTTTGACAAACCATGTTTTTTTATTGTACTTAAGCGTTTTTTTTTCATCAAGTTTCATGCTCTGTTTATTTTTTAAGCTTTCAGCATGTCATATAATAATGAACTTTTACAATTAACTTCATCTGATCCGAAGATATAGGATACTACTCCATACTCGGATATGCACCATTTAAACTAGTAGACTCCGGGTAGAGTTTGGAGGGGTGGCACCCCTGGCTACACACATGCCTAAACGCTTGAAAATAAATTACGCAATAAGTGCTGACGCCAACGCGACAAACTTTAATATCTTACAAAATGAGTGACATTAGGTTACGCAGTTTTTCCCGTCATTGTATTTAAAAGCTTTTTTTATTTAGCATTTTTATTTCCTAAAATCTAAATAAATACGCAGAAAGATAACTATGCGTATTATTATTTTGAGAAATTGTACAACATTGTGACAGAAAACATTACACATGAGAAGACGATATTAATTTTTAAACGTAGAAGGGTTTCATTTATTACATTTTATTTTTAACGTTTATTAAGGAAAACAACAGAATTATAAAATGAAAATATATAAAAGAATATATGAAAGCGTAAAACAATGCCAGAAATATAATTTATAAAATTCAGTTAAAATAGGAAAAGGAAACATAAAGTATACTAAAAATAATTTTGTTTGTGAGGGTGTGAGGGTATGGGAATGGGGTTTGGTTTTGGAGGATGAGAGTATATGGGTCAGAGGAAGGGTTTGATAAAAAAAAATAAAATATGTAGAAACAAATTGTAATGAAAGAGTTTTTATTTAATAATTGATTGTGAATTCTCTTGAAAATTTTGCGCTTAATGCAGTTGAATATATCTATGGTGTTTAAAAATGCATTGTTGTTACGAGCTAAGCGAATCATTGGAGAATTCCGCGCATTGTTTGTCCGAACTATTGGTAGATAGAGAAGAGATATGCTTGTGTGAGGGGTGATGTGGTCAGGTACATTGAGGGCTAACCCAGAAACCAGAGCAGGACTATCGAGACGTTCACTAAGAATATTATATAACTTTAACATATTATAACAGAGATAAAAAAACCTTTTAAAGAAGGTAATTATAAGTCTAGGCATACACAGGACTTATGACTTGTCATTGGATGGTTTAAGTGGCCACTTTATACACTGTGTAACATTTGACATTCTGCTCATATTAAAACTTGTATATTCTTTCAATCTGTTGATGTTTGTGAAGTTAAAGAGCTGAAGGCTTTATTTATGCGCGTGAAATTCATCTAATTGATTTTTTTCACCCGCAAACTACAATGTTACACAGTGTGTAAAGTGGCCACTTAAACCAGCCAATGACAAGTCACTAGCCCGATAGATGCCAAGACTTCTATATTACCTTCTCTAAAATGTTAATCATGTATGTTGTAATATATTAAAATTAACAGCTCGTCGAAGGACGTCGAATTTAGTCCTTATCAACAAAAATTTGGCCAAACTCAAAATATTTTTGATTTTGTAATTTCCCCATAGATATGGGATAACAGACTATGATCCTCTTGAATATTTAGAATATGGTGTTTATAGCTTTAAGTTTTATGGTTGAGGTCTGTAGGTATGGATCTCCAATTGAGATGTCGCAGAAATGTCTGCTGAATATTTTTAAGTCTTCATTAACTTGTGAGCGACACACCGAGAAGATCAAACAAAAGACCCATATTCAAGCAGACTGCGAACGTAAGCATTATTGAATTGAACATAAGATTCATTAAATTTTACAAAGAGCTCCACTTGTCCGTTGGCAGATGAACGCTCGTAATTGTCTGGTTTGCGGAATGTGTTATATTTATGCTTTGCCGCTGAACCCTAATAAAATGAATGCAATTCTTACCTTGCAATGGGGTTCTGATACCTTATTGTTTGGATTTTGTCTCGTGGCAGTCAAAATCAGATTAGATCCTGTGGTCATAAAGGAGGGGCACTTGACGTGGTTTCTTGATTATTCTTATTACACGACGCAGTGGCTAACATCAATTATTTATTGCAAAAGTAACTGATTCGCGGTCGCGCTGAGAAGTGAGAATATCTAAGCACAGAAATACTGACTTAACTTAACTTAACTTTAACTTAACTTTTTTTTTGCACCGCAACAGGCTAGGAGGCCCAATTACAGTGGTGACTTACATCTCAGAACACCCAGGCTTGAGAAAAATCACATTTAAATTTTGGTGTTCTCACCGGGAATCGAACCCGGAACCTTCCGTGTGTGAGTCAAGCGTCTTAACCGCTACACCACGGAGGCCGCCACTGACAGTTCGGTTATATTGACAATTATTGTTCTTTTGTTATATGCATTTGAATAATGTTGAATATTGAACATGTTGGGCCGGAGACAAAAATGTGTTACCTACCCATAGTAAGAAATGCAACGTCTTAACCAAGGTCCAGTATGCAGCAAATAAATCCAACAAAGTAAATATGGCGTAACCATCAACAATATTTTGAGTTCTCCAAATTGTTGTAGACATGAACTGGATTCAACTCCCTTGAACGTTATTAATACGGAGATGAAGACCGTTTTATAGAAGGGGATATAAAAGTCTAGGCATTTTCAAAACTTACAACTCGCCTTTGGCAGGTTTAAGTTGCTACTTTACTCACTGTGTAACATTTACCATTCTGTATATGTTTGAACAAATATATTCCTTAAATGTTTTCATACTTTGATATTTGTGTAGTTGAAGAGCTGAAACCCTTATACTAAGACTTCAATATTCCCTTCTATAAAATGTTCTTCACAATATATTGGAAATCCTTATATAATATAGTTATATACACAAGTTGATATTTCCACCAGATGGGTAATTCTGAATATCTTTGTTGTGTTGTTTTTAGTATTGAACTCATAAAAATATGAAGTGTTTTATTTATCATGAATTTATTTATTTGGTTTACAAACAATGAAAAATAATATTCAAAAATAAAATGAAAAAACGCATCATTTATTTTTCGTAAAATACATGTAAACCCTAATTAATGTATTTACATGTAAAAACTTATAGTCAAATCATTAAAAAATGTTTTTTTACGCTATTTATTTATTTCATAATTCCCGGACTGAAGCGTAAAACTAATCATATTACCTTCATGCAACAAAAAAATATTAAGATACGCTGAAATTGATGTACTAATGCAGTGTTTTATGAACCAATAGATGCGTAAAATAAATAATTTGTGAAATTTATTTATTTTTATTGATCTCATAAGTTTAAAAAAAAATGGTTGTCAGTTGCAAGATGTTTGTTTTCAAAAGAGATTGGGTGAAAATTTTTCAACACGGGTGTCAACTAGTGACCAACTAGTGACTGACCGAAGTTTCGGTTTCAGTTTCTGCCAGTTTTAGCCAACGAAACGTTAAGTAAGATTTCAGCCGAATATTCTTTTATATTCTTAACATTAACATTACATGAAACCAAAAAGCGCGAAAAATATACAAATTATCTCTTTTACGTAATGCTTTGTATTTTATTGCATAATTTATTTTAAACATTAAACTTTAAATAAATGTAAAACCACTTTGTTTTCGCCAATTTTTTTTCTACTGACTGGTTTTAAAGCTGCATTAGTTTTATCAATGTAAACTTTACTAAATAATTCAATTAAGTTAGCTCTGAAAAGAGTAGGTTAAAAAAAATGGTTTAAAACAAATTTGTTTAATTTTGATTTTAATTATAATGAGTAACAGGACAGCTAGTACTTCAAATATGTTTTTTATTTCTACCTTTGACTTATTTAATCAGGCGTTAAAAAAAGTAAGAAATATTGTAAATAATATTTTAAATAATAAATAAAGAAATAATTCGATCAAATGAATCCCTTCACTACAATAAAGGTTTAGCTCTTTAACTTCACTAAAATCAACAGATTAAGGAATTGAATAAATATGGATGTTCAAACGTAAGCAAAATGATGAATGTTACACAGTGTGTAAAGTGGCCACTTAAACCATCAAATGAAAGGTCATAAGTAATTTGATATTTAAATAAGATTCGATTTTAAAATTAAGTTCTGGTTACGGTTTCGGTTTTGGGTGAAAATATTGTTTCGGTAGGTCACAAGAGTCGACTCCCTCTGCCAGTGGGCAATAACCCTCAAACGGCTTTGTATTATATCCATCCGTCTGGGCACAGCTTACGGCTAGCTATTACAGCAGATACTTACTTAAGCAGTAGTTCAATGAACAAATAATCTTCATTTCTCTGAATGAAATCATAATCTATTTCAACAGAAATGAAGAACATATATTTGAAGGGAATATAAAAGTCTTACAGGGCTTATGACCAGTCATTGGCTAGGTGATGTGACCACTTAATACACTGTGGAACATTCACCATTCTGTCTATGTTTGAACCTCTTTATTTCTTAAATTTTTCCATTCATACATCTTTAGATATTTCTGAAGTCAAAGAGCTGAAACTTTTATTGACAAATAATCCATAAAAAAGTTTATTTCCTAAAAAATATGACTTTAACGTGGTTTCTTAAAAATCTTAACTAATTGTGTACGAAAATAAATTCATAAATTTTTTAATTTTTTCTCTTTTTATTAATATTAATTATACTTTTTAACAGTTTTAACATTTTAATTTTCATATTTTTACTAAAACTAAAATCCCAGCAAGCCATTTTCTGTAACTTGTTGATGGAGATTTTATTTACACTAACTTATATAATATTATCTCTTTTTATAAAAACAATGAAAAATTAAATTACCAATTAACAAATTAAAACCCGTTGTTGATATGTAGGCACATTTTCAGCATTTTATTATTTTAAAAACATTGAACAACGTTATACTAACAAAAAAAAAGTTTTTATGATTAATAAATACCTAACACTTGTTTTTTTAATCATAATTATAATTTATTTTTTTCTACCAGAAGAATTTTTATTGAAAATATTACTTTAGTTTTTCCATGCAATAATCATTTCATGTTGTATCATAATAGTATTTAGAGGTAAACAAATGTATCTTCATTTTGATTAATAGAAAGTCTGAAAACTAAGAAAAAAACATTACAGTTTTAAGATCACATTAAAATTAATGTAATTTAAAAAAAAAAAATTCTTTAAAGCCTCTCATTTAAAAATACCTGATGTTATAAGAATAAAAAAATCAATTGTATTCTCTGAACTTCAGCCTTACTGAAAATTTGATACAAAATATGTTTTAGTAACAAGTATAGCATTAAATATATCAATAAAAGCGCACTACTTTAAACGACATCACTGGTTCGTATGAACCAACCAAAGATAATATTATTCATATAATGAGAGCTGTGAAGGATATCCGGCTTGCTAACCGTAAACGAACCAATTGGAAGAACTGACGGAGAAGAACATCTGACGCCACACGTGGAGTAATTTCAGAAATACAAAATTTAAAAAAAATCATAGCGCTGTTAATACGATGTTAAAAAAAAGTAATTTTTGGCTATAATAATAGTCTATCAACAAATAAAAAAAGGAAAAAAGGCACAGAACTTCCTAATTTTTAATTTTTTTATTTTCTTTTTTTTAGGAAACATACAGAAAAGTTACAAAGTTTTATATTTTACACAGTTAGACTTAAATCTAATGGACCAGCAATAATTCCACATTATAAAGTAATTATATGTAAGGTTTTTAATTAAAGTACAAAAAAGAGAAGGAAAAAAACATAAAAAGAAGTTGTTTAAAAATTTAAATCAAAGTAAAAAAATGAAGAAAATTTGTAAAAGTAATTAAAAGTTAAGAATTAAAATAGAGAATGAAAACATGCTCAGATGTAAAAATAAAATAAAATAATAATGACATTTTCTAAAAAGGAAAAACATAAATATACACATACTTATTTTAAGGGATTCAAAGAAACGACTCAAAGAATTGACTTGTTTTATCTGTGGTTGGTTTTGTTTGCTTTTCGTTTTAGTTTTACAGTAGGATTTTTGATTTGTGAACAGAATTACGGTACTACTTCACCATAGATTGGCAGATCAGCGCATTCCTTTTGTAGCGATAGTTGGATAACCAAGTTACTTTCAGCCCCAATAAAATATATCATTCTATTGGTAAAATTCTAATTGATAAACGATATAACTAATTAATTATGTAAATATTTTTTCCTTTTTACCACGTGAGCTCAGTGGCGGGTAAAAGCTAGAAGTCAATAAATTTCAAAATCCGTCTTGTTTTTTTTTCAACCAATATTTGAATTAACAACAAACCAGGATCTCTAGTTGTGCTATTTTTTTGCATAAGAATAGTCACGACAAAACGAATTAAACGTCTCAGGTCACAAACCTTGGTCTGTCACTCTTGTGGGGTGACCATATAAGTACAACTTTCGGGATCCAAATCATCCATCCGTTTTTTTCCAATAACTTAAATTGCGTATATTTTAAAAGAAAAATACCCCGCATGTAAAACTAAGTGAAGTTGCCTTACTAAATAAGCCAGACACCCAAATAGCAAGGGTTCATACAGGGTTACTGGCAATTAGCGAAAGGGATTCTTAAATGACGTCATCAACCCTTTTAAATACTGCCAAACAAAGGGACCGAGCACTAAAAATCAGTGCTGTCGTGCAAAAAGAGAAGAAACCATTTTGGTTGGGGAAATTACTGAAATATAATGGAGATGGAAAATGAAGTTTATCTATTATATTTATTTCTGACCTCTCCCAGAGAAAGAACGTTAGAATGAAATAGGTTCTTCCGTAAATATAACAGATTGTTTTTTTTAAATAAACAGATTCCAAAACCCTAACACACTTCATATAAAGTTGTTCGAATTCATAGTAAAACACGGTAGATACCTTTTAGCCCTATGACTTTTTTTACCATTAACCCTTTTAGCCCAAGATTTATTTTCTCCCGAACCTATAGTCGGAGTCTTCGTTCAATGCCCACGGATGGAATGCGGAGAAGTAATTAATGCCTAGATATTCAGAAATAGAATATATGATCCTATATTTATTTAAGAAAAATGTTTACAATTGGTTGCTACACATCGATAGGGACGAGGTTGTCAATTTTTTTAAAGTACGAAATTAGCAAAAATTTACAAATCTGCTTTCCTTCCATACTCTTTTACTTTTATTTGCTTTTTATATATATTGATAATTTTTATATTTTTCTTAGTATGTATTTTTGTATAATTTAATTTAGTACCTACTGTTCCGGACACGCGATGAACGTTAAAATGGACAAATGAAAGTGATGTAAATGATATATGTAAATGTGTGAATTAATGAACGTAGCTAGGAACCCGGTATTTGTGTGACTGAGCGCTAGGCTCCCAATAAAGATAAATGATTCGCTTTCGAGCCTGGCCTCAGTGATACCGGGGGAATATAGCCAGGGATTAATCTTTATGTATGTATTTATGTATTTCATGTTTGTAAGGCCCTGAAAAGGGTCTATATTGTATTGTCATGTTGCGCGCGTCGCGGCTGCCGACGAAATGGCCCGTACGGGCATTGAGCGCCCGTATTTACGCCACCTGCGGCCGGCGGCATGTAGCGAGTGGCGGGGGAGAACTACCCCCACCACTCCGAGGCAGCCGGCGCGGGTGGGATGGCTGACTCACGGAGCCCGACGCGCACCGCTTTATAAGGCGATTATTTTGTAGGAATAAATCAGTTGAGTTCCTAACTCTGAACAGTTCACACGTGTTTTATTCCGTTCTCCGCCCTGTTCGCCTTCCTGCACTTCGCTCTTCGCTCCGCTCTGCCTGCTGACTGCCTTCGCCTCTCTGCACCACTTGGACCGGGTGGAAAGTCCTTTTCAGGGCTATTGAGGTTGACTTGCGGTCGGCGCAGCTGTGCTCCTACCTTCCGACTTTGTCTTTGGCTCTGTCTGGGAGGGCGGCTTCCCACTTACGCCGGGAAGCTTGACTGCGGCAGACGCGGGTGACGAACCGGCGAAACTTTCATCGTGGTAACGCGTACGTTACATTTGGTCCTTCGGAGCTAAGGATCGTCGCCAGTGGTCTCCAGTCTACAGCACAGCTACAGCATGCCGGTCAACAGATCGCCTGTGTCGACGCGTTCGGGAACGCGTCGAGACGCCGGCACAGAGCACGAGGAGGATCGCCAGGAGCCCCAACAGGGGCCTTCACGGGAACATCAGGAGCCCCAACAAGGGCCTCCAATGGAACAACAGGACTCGGACCAGGAATCTTCACCCTCGGAGCGGTCCATCTCGTCGGCAACGCTTCGCCGACACATGGCCGAACGTGAGGAGCATCACAACAGACAGGTGAACAGCCTCAACGAAATCATCGCCACGCTGAAGGCCGCCAACGCGAGGGAAGATACCAGTCAAGGCGTAGCACTGCCTCAGACGTCCACTGCCGAGGACGACGCGAGAGGCTTCACATCACACGGGACGTCAGAACCTACTCAGAAGCCGCCTTTGGACGCGTCCAGGGCCGACGCAGCCTTCAGTGCAAGGAAGGCTGCCACCACACGCTACGCCGCTGATCCGGAGGACACCGGAGCGGCGTACACACTTCCGCCAAGCTGCTACGCCGACAGCAGCCGGGTGAGAGATGGGGCCCTAGGAAGGCGCCCTGTCGCCGCCACAGCCTTCTCTGGACGAGAAGCCACCACACGCTACGCCGCTGACCCGGAGGACACCGGAGCGGCGTACACACTTCCGCCAAGCTGCTACGCCGACAGCAGCCGGGTGAGAGATGGGGCCCTAGGAAGGCGCCCTGTCACCGCCTCAGCCTTCTCTGGACGAGAAGCCACCACACGCTACGCCGCTGATCCGGAGGACACCGGAGCGGCGTACACACTTCCGCCAAGCTGCTACGCCGACAGCAGCCGGGTGAGAGATGGGGCCCTAGGAAGGCGCCCTGTCGCCGCCACAGCCTTCTCTGGACGAGAAGCCACCGCACGCTACGCCGCTGATCCGGAGGACACCGGAGCGGCGTACACACTTCCGCCGAGCTGCTACACCGACAGCAGCCGGGTGAGAGATGGGGCCCTAGGAGGGCGCCCTGTCGCAACCACAGCTTTCTCGGGACGAGAAGCCACTGCACGCTACGCCGCTGATCCGGAGGACACCGGAGCAGCGTATATACTTCCGCGGAGCTGCTACGCCGACAGCAGCCGGGTGAGAGATGGGGCCCTAGGAAGGCGCCCTGTCGCAACCACAGCCTTCTCTGGACGAGAAGCCACAGCACGCTACGCCGCTGATCCGGAGGACACCGGAGCGGCGTACGCACAGCCATTGGACCGCTACAACGACCACAGCCCGATGAAGGGCCGGAATGTCTGGAGGCACCCGACCGAGGGCGCGGCTAGAGTCTTCAATGGGAGAGAGGCCGCCGCCACACACCCCGCTGCCAGGATGGATGCAGCGCAACCACTCCCGAGCCGCTACGATGTGCAGCGTCGGGAAAACAAGGAGCCACCTGTCTACAACCGTAGACAGGACGCCGCCGTACGCTACGCTGCCGGGCCAGGTGAGCCCGCAGCGGCACGTACAATACCATTGGGGGGCTACGGTGACCGTGACCCAGTGAGCACGTGGGCCCAGCAAGGGCTGCCCACAGAATATATGCCGCCAGGTGCTAATGGCGAGCATATGACAAAATATGGGCAGCAACCGGAGTGGCACACGTTCATGGCGAGGCAAACAGGCGCCAGGGATCTGCCACAATTCTCCGGGGACCCGCTAGAATGGCGGATATTTAAGGCACAATTTGACCAGTCGACACAGATGTGCTCTCTTACAAACGCGGAGAACATTCTCCGCCTGCAACGAGCCCTCACAGGACGGGCTAAGGCCACTGTGTCATCGTTGCTGGTGGACCCGCGAAACGTGCCGGACATTATGCAGATGCTGAAAGCCGCCTTTGGACATCCGGAGATCGTCGTGGACAGAGTGCTGGAGCGGATCAGAAAGCTCCCTAAACTGGCCGACAACGCATTCCTGTAGTCACTGACTGACTTTGCAGTCGCGATACGGAACGTCGTGTCGACAGTGGAAGGCTTCGATGGGACACACCTCTCCTCTCCGAAGCTACTGTCTGAGATGATGCAAAAGCTGCCACGGGTTGAGCGCATGATGTGGATCATGTCGCGGGCAGATATCTGTCAGAAGGCTACGCCCAGAGACTTGGCACTGTGGCTAGCCAAGCTAACTGGGGCAATACCGAACGCGGGCTGCATCGGTATCAACACAGAACCGCCGAGAGTAGAGAGGAAATACGCGCAGGAAAGACACGTACTACTTACTCAAGAAAGGAAGTGCCTGTGTTGTGAGGCCGGTGGACATGAGATGTCACAGTGCCAGAAGTTTCTGCGGAAAAGAGTGAACGAGAGGTGGTCATTTGTGCGAGCCAAAGATGTGTGTTACCTGTGCCTGGGATCGGGGCACAAATCAAACAGCTGCGTGGAGGCCAAGTGTAATGAGTGCCGCGGCCGGCACCATCGAGCGCTCCACCAGGGTCGTAGTGACCGGAAAGAAAATGCACCTGTGTGCGAAAAAGGTGAATCTGTGTACGAAAACAGTGATTACGTAAACGAACAAAGTGAACTTGTCCACGAGCAGAGTGAACAAGTGCTGTTAACTAGGTGGACAGATGTACCAATTACCTTCAAGGTCGTGCCGATAGCCTTGAAGGGTCCGCGTGGAATCGTGAAAATCCACGCTCTTCTGGACGAAGGATCGCCAGTTACTCTCCTCGAGGAGAATGTCGCCCGTGCTATTGGGGCAACAGGAGATGTTGAGAATCTCAAAATTACCGGCGTGAATGGAAAATCGGACACGCTACATTCAAGACGTGTTGCAGTGACTATTGTGAGCAAGGACAAGGAAGTTGACGTCCACGCTCGAACAATGCGAGTAATGAACTTGCCGCATCAGAATGCGAGGAACGCGTTGACAAGCAGAAGTGGAGTCAAACCGCAGATGCTAATCGGTCTTGACTACGCCACCCTAATGGTGTCAACCGGCCCTCCGGTGTTACATTCTGATGGGCAGTTGACAGTTGAGACTGCCTTGGGTTCGGTTACCTATGGAGGTACCGTGCACCCTAAATTCAATCCCGACACCGTTGAACGGAGTCGCGCTGCGGATGCGCGCGCGGCGGAGCTACCGACCAGCTTACCAGAAGAAAGAAGCCTCAATGGGAACTCCCGGGGGGTAATCACCAACGAGCGAAGCCGCGCTACAGATGTGCGCGCAATTGAACTTCCGACAAGTTTATCCAGCCAGCGAGATTCGGATAAAAATCTTGCGGCGAACTTTGTGGGAGCAACAACAGTAAAATGGTGCCGTGCTGCAGATGTGCACGCGGCGGAGCGGCCAAGCAGCTCATCACGAGATCGAGTCGACAGGGGGCTCGTAAGAAAAGTTGCCACAGTAAACTCCATGGGAGTCGACACTGTGGCTCGAAGCCACGTTGCGGGATCGCGCACGATGAGACTTCAACCAAGGACAGCCGAGTACTTGAGTGCTTGTGACGGGGGGAGCCCGAATCTCACAAGATCAGGACTAGACTCCGGCAGACCACGCTTTCGAAAGTCAACGAAAGGCGAGTGGTCAAGGAAAAGGGCGCGCAGCAAGGCGCGGCCCTCACTTATGGGTCAACACACTGAGGCCAAAACGTCGATCAGAATGCCGCCGGTTGCCCATCGCGGGCTCGAAATCATAGGACCAGCGATGGTCATTACCGGTGGCAGAAAAGGGATCACTACGGGGCACATCGCCCGAACAACGAACGGCGCGAACGAGCGCCTGTCATCTGGGGAAAGATCGCGTCCTCCGAAAGAAAAGAAGAGAACTAATCAGCGTGTCCAGTAGGAAGCTTCGGTACAGGCGAGCTGCACGGGGGGAGTGTTCCGGACACGCGATGAACGTTAAAATGGACAAATGAAAGTGATGTAAATGATATATGTAAATGTGTGAATTAATGAACGTAGCTAGGAACCCGGTATTTGTGTGACTGAGCGCTAGGCTCCCAATAAAGATAAATGATTCGCTTTCGAGCCTGGCCTCAGTGATACCGGGGGAATATAGCCAGGGATTAATCTTTATGTATGTATTTATGTATTTCATGTTTGTAAGGCCCTGAAAAGGGTCTATATTGTATTGTCATGTTGCGCGCGTCGCGGCTGCCGACGAAATGGCCCGTACGGGCATTGAGCGCCCGTATTTACGCCACCTGCGGCCGGCGGCATGTAGCGAGTGGCGGGGGAGAACTACCCCCACCACTCCGAGGCAGCAGCCGGCGCGGGTGGGATGGCTGACTCACGGAGCCCGACGCGCACCGCTTTATAAGGCGTTTATTTTGTAGGAATAAATCAGTTGAGTTCCTAACTCTGAACAGTTCACACGTGTTTTATTCCGTTCTCCGCCCTGTTCGCCTTCCTGCACTTCGCTCTTCGCTCCGCTCTGCCTGCTGACTGCCTTCGCCTCTCTGCACCACTTGGACCGGGTGGAAAGTCCTTTTCAGGGCTATTGAGGTTGACTTGCGGTCGGCGCAGCTGTGCTCCTACCTTCCGACTTTGTCTTTGGCTCTGTCTGGGAGGGCGGCTTCCCACTTACGCCGGGAAGCTTGACTGCGGCAGACGCGGGTGACGAACCGGCGAAACTTTCATCGTGGTAACGCGTACGTTACACCTACTATTATTTGGCATATGATTTATTGCTCCTATTCCTAATATTTCTTACTATACTTGAGTGAATTTCTAAAAAACATAACTCAATTATTATTTCAATTATGCTTTTATATACATATATTCTTTTTCTGTTGATTTAAATCATGCTCTTATTTTATGTTTTTTTTTTTCAAAACTACTATATTTTACTATTATTTTGTTGATTTAAATGATACCACTATTTTGTATATTTGATTTTGTGTGATTCTTAATTTGTATAATTTATATTTTAAAAATTATTTCTGATTATCTTTTTTGCATTGTATTCTTTGGAATTTGATTATTTATTACATTCACCTTTTTTTCTAGATTGTGATTTTATGTCATTATAAATTGATCTAATAAATTTTACTATGTATTTTTATTGTTATTTATTTTGGTTTGACACGGGCATAGCCTAAAAAGCCTTAATAAGTTCATAAATATTTAATTCTGTAATTTTGAATGAATAAATAAATAAATAAGAATAGTGAACGAAGTCTCACTAAACGGTACTGTCGATGTGTTCCTACAGCAAGGGCAAGCATTCAAGAAGCAAGCGGTGTTGTCACCCCTGATTCGCGACACACTTGCCATGTCCGCCTAGATCATGCCATAATTATACCTTTGTAAATTTAAAATTGTTCAGATGAAGTGTTATTTTATAATAAAAATTCAATAATGCTAATCTTTTAGAGCTTTCATAAGCCTGTTGATTGGCTTAAAAAAAAATACCGACCAGCTAATTTTTGTCTAAACTCAACCGGGCAGCGTCACATCTCACTACTGTAATACTTTCGTACGCCTTAGACGTAGACCTTGACTATACAAACACTCAAGAGACAAGTTCATTTTTTTTCACTTAAGCTTGAGAAACACCTAACACCTAAGCTTGAGAAAAATCATATTTAATTTTTGTGTTCTCACCGGGAATCGGAAACGGAATCTTCCGTGTGTGAGTCAAGCGTCTTGACCACTGCACCACGGAGGCCGCCAATGCCGCCCTTTCTTGGTGTTTGTGAAGTTTAAGAGCTGAAACCTTGAGTCTCCAAAAAATTGTACAAACTGAACACATTGCTGATAAACAAGTGTAGTAGTTAAGTTTTACGCACAGGCTTACGAAGGTTTCGGGTTCGATTCCCGATGATAATACTAAAAAAATAATGCGATTTTTTTAGTGTCCTGGTCTGCAATGCACCACTGTAATAATTGCCTCCTGCAGTCTGATTCTAAGTTCGCGATCATTTATCACGAGCTCGTGTTAACAGTGGTGCTATTATGAACCACTCTCGTGGCACGAGAAAAGAGTTTTTCTCGTGTATTTTGTATATTTGATAGTTGTCATTGGTAATAAATGGTTACTAGATGTTTGAACAAGAATATTCTAACTGCGGCTAAAGATAAGGTCCAAACAACTTCCAGAACAATTAGTGACTGCATTTAACTGAAACATGTTCATGTATGCAAAAAAAGTTTGCAATTATGGCAGCTTGCGAGGATAGAGAGCCTGAAGTCTGAACACCTCGGTTATCATTTGACCATAACAATTTTGGTAAGTTGTAATCTCCACAAACTAAAAACAGATCACCTTCTTTAGAGATGTTTTCAAGTAAATCTGTATGTGCCTTATAAATATCATTTAAGGAAGAAGTGGGAATGTATATACAACCAATTATATGTTTCTTGCCATCGAGGATGATAATCAAGAAAATCTGATCAGAAACATTACTATGTGATTTCAAAATATGACATATAATTTGTTTTTTTACACAAATCGTCACTCCGCCATCTTTAGACTTATATGAAGCTGAACGATCACAACGAAAAATGTTAAGTTCCGTTAGACCAAGTTCAGCAGATGAGACTTTATCGTTTAGCCAAGTTTCGGTAAAAAATAAAACATCATAATCACATACAGATAAATTACACATTAGAACATTCAATTTAGTGTTCATGTCTCTGACGTTTTGATAGTAGGAATAAATATCATTAGTGCACGATCTGGTGTTGGTATTAAGTCTAAAAAATTGATTCGGGATAGTTCACGTCTTTCAGCGGCTGGGCGAGCTGGGCAGTTCTGGAATCCAGTAGAGTGAGAGGCAGATTTTTTGAAGAATGTACATGTAGCACAAACGGGAAACTTATCCTTTTTATTACATGCATCACGGTTGTGACCAGTTTTAGCGCAGTGAGAACAGGTGGGTGTTTCGACATGACATTTTGAAGCTACATGTCCATAAAGTTGGCAATGTCCACATTTCAATGAATCTATCCAGTCTCGTACTTTGTGTAATTGCCAATCCATGGCCAGTTTGGTATAAGAAATTAATGAATGTCGAACAGATGGAGGAACTCTATTTATATGAATGCACGTCCCAGTGCGAGGGCCCGCTTTGTGTGAGAAGATAGTTACTTTCTTTAAGTCTTCAAGAGATATTCCAGTTTCATTGGTGGTCTGATGGTGAATTGCGCTGATTATATCATCAGAAGAAGCGTCCTACGATAGACCATAAATTGCAATGCGAGGTAGTTTATGAGTCGCAACTGATGCTTTTAGACCGGCTTCCGCTAGGGCAGGGTTATTAGCTAGTTTTACTGCTTCTTCGTTTGAACTAGGATGTATTACTACTCCGCCTTTTTAAATTTCTTTAACACCAGTAACTGTAATTCCAACTTTTGTAGGATTTACAACACTCTTGATTTTCTTGAACGTGTGTTTTGACAAAGTTGACTTGTTTTCTGGAAGGATTTTTACTGCCGGTCTTACAGGAAGTGCTGGCTCATTATTTCGAGTGATGGGAGGTACATTTTTATGCTTAATACCGCGAGAATCCGTTGAAGCAACTGAGCTCCAGGTTTCGAGGGAGAAACAATTTCAGGTTTTAACCTATTGTATTTATTTAATTCTTGCATGTTATTGTTTAAGGTGTCGTATTTTTTGGACAGAAACGACACATAAGCTAACAATTGTTCATTTTGTTTTTTAATTTCTGCGTTGCTCCTAATAAGTAAAGCTACTTCCAATTGCAATGCAGTAAGAGCGTTTGCCAGGTCTAAATTTGCAGAAAACGGCTGACTTGCAGAACTAATTGAAAGAGCTAATTGGTCCTTTGATTTCGCATCCTTTTTTGTTTTTTTTTTTTTTTTATACCGTAAAAACTTCACAGTAACGTTCTCGAGGGAGGAATGTAACCTTGATAAATACAGTTGACTACTGTTGAGTTTAGACTCATTATTATTAAATGGCATGAAACAAACAAAAAAAAAAACCAAGATCATTTTGCCCTGAAACAATCAATATGTTACTACCAGCTGACCCTTACATCGAATTAAATATTTCAGACACTGATCAAGAATTATCTATTGATGATGATTAATAAAATCCAAAATATTTATTTGCTTTTAAATTATTAGTTTGTTCCTAAAATATTTTTTTGTTCGTAAAA
Organism: Micrasema longulum; assembly: GCF_059751315.1. NCBI lineage: Eukaryota > Metazoa > Arthropoda > Insecta > Trichoptera > Brachycentridae > Micrasema > Micrasema longulum. The sequence goes on from NW_028279338.1 coordinate 219,578, forward strand.
TTTTTCATCAAAAATCAATTTTGGCAATCAAGTTCACGTGTTTTTTTTCTAGAAAAATCATCTTATTTTACAAAGGGCAATACTTTTCACAAAAAAATTTAAGTTAAAGTCAAAATGTACTGTAAAATAATTTTGACCGCCTAAATCATTTAAATTAACATATGTGCGGCGGAAAGAATAATTCAGTTATGTTCGAGAAAAAGAACCGGAACCCTCGACGAGCGTCTTTTACTTGAGATGGCTACACTTCTAAAACACTGAAAAAGATTATTGATTGGATATTAGTCCGCTTCGTGGTTGGCTAGATCTTTTGCCTACCATGCCCGAGGTCCCTCAGGCATTGCATTGGTTCGCCACTGCGGCGTATCTTATTAATTGAATACGTAAAAGCAAGGCGCTCACTTTTACGATTTACATAGGTCCAGTCCAAGAAATCTGAAATAATTCAGCAAAAAGTCAGTCAACAAACAAATTTTACATTTCTACGAATGTTAGTAAATATTAGTATAAAACCACTTACCTACTTTTTTAGTCTACCGGTTTCGAGACGTACCCGTCTTTTCGTCAAGACACTCACTACACTAACATGCAAATACTAAAAACACCTCCACCTTCATCATCACCGTACTTTATACATAGTGTTTCCAAAAATATATAAATCACATGCCGATTTATAGAGATGCGAATGCCACCGTGTCTAGTCGTGCACTGAGCTTAATTAAAATAATTATTTAATCCTGTATTGAAGAATTGGAAGGGAGTTGCGAGGGAGGGAGGATGGAGGACTGGTTTTCCGATTGGTTTATTTTTAATTTAAAAAGCGGGATGTACTGAAAACTTATTTGATTATTTATTAAGGGGATATAATTTTTTAAGTTTTTTTTATTGTCAAAAATCCCAGGCGTTCCCATGTCTATAAATTTGCATTTGTTTTATGTATTTTTGGAAATACTATATATTTATGTGATGGTGATGGTGATGGTGAAGGTGAAGGTCGAGGTGTATTGTAGTATTTGCATGTTGGTGTAGTGAGTGTTCTGACGGAGAGACGGGTACGTCTCGAAACCGGTAGACTAAAAAAGTTGGTAAGTGGTCATATACTTATATTTACTAACATAAGTTCAAATGTTTGAACACAAAGTTAATGCCTAAGGCATAAATAAAATATTACATTATTTATTGAATCGGCATTTTTTATTATATGTTCAGTAATAAAAAACAAAATTAAAACATGGAAATATAAAAAGAAATTTAAACATGCATATATGTATGTCAACATACAAAAAAAAAAAAAAACGCGGTTTATCATGAACATAAAATTAACAAATTACAACAGGGATGGAATATACCATTAAGAAGGGAATATTGAAGTCTAGGCGTTTACATAAAATTATTCAACAGCAGATCATTAGAATAAGTACTTTTTACAAATTAACCGTTAATCGTTACTATAGAACATCATAAAATATATATAAAGAGATGATTGGAATTCGCCGAGACTCGAGTTTAAAATGTCGATATGAGAGGTACATTTATTTCCTAATATTTGTATACTATGAATTATTTTAATAATAAAAAGATTTTTATGAATGTAAGTAACACAAATACAGTTTCGGGAGAGCACTCCCTACCCCCCTTTCTACCCTCTTAGACATTGATCGTCGTTTTTCAACACCTTGGCCAAGCGGATGTCAACCCACACGACAAATCTTAGTTCTGTTACTGTCGCGTTCACCGTATTTTTGGGATCATAAGACGCACTTTCTTACTCTGAAAATTCAACCAAAAATTGAGGTGCGTCTTATGGTCCGATGCGTCTTATTGTCCGCATAATACGGTATTTGTATTTTTAGATTTGACGAACTAAATTCCTCTTAACATTATTTTGCCTCATTGATCGTTTCCTTATCTCTTCTCTTAAACAGCGGTTCCCAATACTGTTTGGCCAAGAAACCCTTATTGATTAATTATTTTTTGTTTATTCAGAAAAACAACAGCAATACAAAAAATATATACAACATTGTGAAAAAAAAACATCAAATAAAGCCAAATAATTTTTCCACGTTAATACAATTTAGAAAATCTAGTTCAGTTGGATATTAATATATGTAGAAGTGCATGTGTGTGAGGATGCGTGGGTAAGTAAGTGAAGTGTGGTTTGGGGAAAAATATTTGAATATGAGGATGAGTTTATATGGGTGTGTTTATATGGGTGAGTTTATATGGGTGTTTATATGGGTGTTTATATGGGTTTTTGGACAAGGTGAGTGTGTGTTTGATACGAGTGAATAGAAACATCTTAAATTTATAATGTAAAAACAATTTTTTTCTAAAGCAAAAGATTTTTTTTTTAAATATAGTTTTTGAATTCTTACTTTTGAAGTGAGTTTACTGCAGTTAATTTTATCTATGCTATTAAAAAATACATTATAATTACGCGCCAAGCAAATCAGAGCTTCTGTGCATCTACCTTGATTTTTGGTGGAACCTTATCTCAACATTGAAAAAATAAATAGACATGAATGTTATTTTTAAGACCCATGACATCTTTTTGTTTGCATGTAATGTTTGACTAAAAAAAAAACGATATTTTGAATATAAAATCTTTACTGCGCGTATTTAATGAGAAGAGCGAATTTTTTTCACAGTTTTACTTACAATACCACTATTAAGTACTCACATATAAAATTGCTATTAAGAAATGGATAGTGGAGGTGGGTTGCGCACGGATCAATGAGTGAATCAAGCTAAATAGGTAAAATGTGTGTACTGTTATGAAATTTGGTTCATATAAATTGGTTATGCTTTTATATGATTACTTGAGTTTATATTGTTTATTATGTTAATGATAATTAAGTTAATAAGATTGACTAAGTTTTTTTTTATAATTATTATGTTAACTTTATTAAACAACTAATTTAAGGCATGTTTCACATTTTGTAAAATGTTACCCTCGGTACGGGACACCCCAGTGAGGGAACATTATTATGTATAAAAAAAGAATACAAACAATGTCAAAGTATAAATAAATATTAGGTTTGATATCCGACAAATGAATACGGAGATCTGCTGCAGCATCCAGTCCAATTCTGATCTTGTTTTTAGTGAAGTGTAGTTAAAAAGCTATTGTCGCATCAGTAAGCCGATACAGACGGAAGCAGAACCACGATAGTTTTCTCAACGACTGCAGGGTAGTCTTTATTTATGTATTTTTAAGTCCAATTCAAAAGTCCTTCAAATTAAAATCATCTGATTTGAATTATTGTTTAAGAGAATGCCTTCGTAATATATCAAATCTCATATTCCGACACAGTTAATATTGATAGTTTTTTTCTGATTCGCGAATGGAGTATATACGTGCGGGTGGCATTTTCCAAAGGTGAAGCTATTTACCCATAAAAGCAGCGGCGTCGGCGTCGCGGTAACTGCATGTTTTCTACGACAATACGCCCTAACTCTCGAAACCTCTGAGCTCCAGGGTTCCACGGAATACCTTTTAGGAACCGCTGCTCTAGACTCAAACTTATAAATAAATGTATATATTTATTTATTTATTTTAAAGAAGCAAACAGTCGGCAATGATATAGTAACATAAAAAAATACAGTTTAAAGACAGACCAGCAAAGTTTCTGAATAAGAATCATACATATTATTAAATTGTGTAACAACAAATAGGTGTGTTTATGTGTATTTGTATGAGAGTAAGTGTAGATGTGTGTTTATGTGTATTGGTGTAAGAGTGGGTGTTCAGGTGTGTGTAAGTGTGAGCATCATTAAATAGTAAGTGGGATCGTATAGCAGCCAGAAATTAGAAGTCATAAAGGAGTGTTCTTATATATATATATATATATAAATATACAGCATATTAAAAAATATATGCCTTAAATAAATGGAATAGTCACCCACCAATCCAGCTTTAGGTTCGACCATTAATTAACTTATTTTTTGTACGTATTTTATAATTATTGTAGAGAACAATTTTATAATTGTATCATATTAGTTTTGCATCAACAATTTTATTTTTAATATAATCAAATATCTAACGCTAAAAGAACTAAAAACACAGTTCTTGTTTTATCTCATTCAGTGCTCTATTCTTCATTTGTCCCGGACACGAGAATCAAAGATTTAGTCATTCAATCCAAGAAACTAATTAAAAATAAATCTTCTCATAATTTTACAGTGCTGTGTGGATTCGTACGATCGGTGTGAAAAGGGTCTGTGGGTTGTTTTAGATTTCGCCTGGATAAATCCTCGCTCAGACGGACAAAGTTACTCAGCGTATTTCATGCTAACTTGCCAATGTACAGTTTGTGTATATACACGGAGACGTGTTCTAACTACGGAAGTCATTAGCAGATAATATTTTGAAATGTCAACTTCATAAAGCGGTCCCGAGATTAAAAGTTAGTTAGCCTTATAAGAAAATTATCATTTCCTCAGACTTACAAATTGTGGTATTTTATGTATTGGGTGTCAACATAAGTTGTGCGCGTTTTTTTCCAAATTAAAAAAAAATAACACCAAAAGAAAAACTACCTAGTTAAGGTTAGATACGTCATTTCAAATCTTCAAGAATTTTTTTAATTTTTTTATTACAAGCTTTCAAAATAGATTGTCAAGTAGACGGACATGGGCATTTTCGACACCTACTTTCGTTCGTGTTCAATCGAGGGGATAAAGTTGCTTGCGATATTTGCGCGGTGTACGGTGAAAACGTTATAATCGTCGATATTTTTTTTGCGTTTCAAGGAAAGTTGGACAACTTAAGATGGCAGTATGCAGTCATGTTCAGTCATCCGCTTAGCCAATTCTACGGTAGTTTGAAAGGAATCGTCATAAATAATATAGTTTGAGCAGCCCTCATTGATGTCCACTGGTCAACAGGAACGTTTGAAACACTATCGATGAAGTGAATGAAATTAAATTAAACATGTAACGTAAGAACAAAGACAATATTTTATAGAACGAAAAAAAACTCTTTCAAATGACGTATAAACGTTACCAGTATGTTTTACCTCTGTTGTTCAATTTTTCATTAGGACACAACTTATGTGAACACCTTATAAGTATCCTACAAAGTCTCCTCTAACTTGATAGATTTTTATAATAAGAAAAAATAAACACAGTTTATCAAATTGGTTGGGAGTTTTTTTTTATTCTCCAGATGAGAATTTTTTTGATTCATTTACTCTTTAAATATAAATACCGGTTAATTTTTTAAGCTTCTAATGTCGAAATACTTTGAACATTGGTGATAAAAATTAATACTTCGAAATATTGTAACGGGATTCACTTTAGTTTTTGATTGAGTTCACTCCAACATCATATATGAAGGAGAAATAAATAAACTTACCGCACAGAGAATTTTATCCACAAATATATTCTCCTAAAGTGACCTCGAAGAAAGAATGAAAAAATAAATAGTAAACTGGGTCATATAAATGACAATGTAAATAAAACGATAGATTTGTAAATATAGTTGGGAAACAAATAAAACTAAATTAAACTGTCAAAGTCTTGAAATAAATAATTACCTTTTTATGTATATAATTGACTGATTATACCTCAACAAGTTGGAGAATCCCAGAAAAAAATACTAGAGTATTTGCCTTTACCAGCCCTATGGCCCATTTCCCATGTATCGTCCAAATCCACACGGAATGGTTGATAAAATAAGGGTCGATATGCATTTACTTTATTATTATGTAATCATTTAATGACGGGCGTCGTGGTGCAGTTGGTTAGATGGCCAACTGCGAAACTGGCGTCGCGGGTTCATTTTCCGCCAGTTGCAAACAAGTATCCATGAAATGTTTCTTTCTCAATTGGTCCAGACCAACAGAACACCCAGGTATTGTGGTGTAATTTAAATAATTTCCATTCACATCCTCTCTTTCTCATTTGCTTACAAGCCTGTAAAATAGAAGCTTAGCGGTTATTGCTTTAAAAAAGAGCTTATTTAGCGGTCGTTGTATTCTCAGATAAAAATCCTGCAAAATAAAATCGAGTGGAAATTAGAAATTAGTTATTGCATTTACCTGACTAATTAAATAAAAATAGTAATTCTTCCTAAGAAAAAAAACAAGGCACAATAAAATTAAATAGCCTGGATTGATTTTTATTTTAAGGAAAGTCCGCTGACAGATTTGGACTGAAAATTATTATAAATTAATATTTATTTTCATGATAAAAATTTTGCACAAAAATGACGCTAAATTGATTATCCAAAAATACATAAATATCTCTTTTTTTAAAAATGATCAATTTGTATTTATTGCTATCTTCAAATGGACATTTTCGCACCGGATTTGAATTTGTATAACTATGCTGGATTTAATTCAAAAAGTATTTATCCTTGCTACGCGAAGAATGAATGTGACCCAAATACTGCAATTAATCTGTATAAGATGGAACACGAAGATATAATCCATTACAAAGAAGACAGAGACTCTGTCCTGCGTCCGGTGTTTGTGTAAAAGAGATTCAGTCGGTTATTGACAGTGATGAGGACACGCAATGTTAGATGATCGGGGTATTTATGGTTTTATTTTTTTAAATTAATTATTATGAAAATAAAACTTGGTTATCTAATTTATAATAAAGTGTTACGAAGTGAATGCCGATTCAATCCAGAATATTAAGTTTATTACGCCAAACAGGGCTACAGTATATGTTTATTTTTATAAATTATGTGAAAATAATAATCAAACAGTATGCCTCTCATGTTTTTTTTCGACGTCTGAATTTAAAAAATATTTCGTCTGTTGCTTGTGGTAACACGGTGTTTTATCACCGCGTGAAAATGAATTATTTACCACAGTCTTTTAAAAGTAAATATTATTTGAATTAAATAAAATATTTCGGACGTGAACTAACGTTTGTTTTGCAAAAGCACAAAATACAAACAAAAAAATATACCTGAAATAATGAATAACGTTGAACAACATTTTACTCAATTTTGTGACAAGATAAATTATTCAAACTGAGATTAATTTGTAGATTCGAAAACATCCTCTTTTGCAATGTGATATTATATTGTGTCTACAGCTCTCAGAATTTTTCAGTTCTTGTCACTCCCTTTGAATACTTAACAACGAAATGCTCTTGAGTGGTATCAACGACTTCCACCCGGATACAGAATTGCATTCCAAGTAATGTTGAATTGCAGCATTTATTTTAGGTTCAGAAATAAGCATATTTTGGCTTTGAAAAGGATGACATGCTTTCACTTCGTCCAGACAAGTTGAAGTTTCAAATGTTTCTTTTTTGGGTGATACCGTGTGTGTTGGATTTGTTCCAATGCCATCTTCAGGGTAAACTGAGTGTTTTGTATAAAAAAGTATGTGTTTAATTACTAGTAATTTGTACCGTATCTCAGTCGGCAGTAGGCACATTTCTATTAGTTTTTGTAGTATCTAGTGCTGGGAACCATGTTGAGTTTAATTCCAGCCCGTCGTCTTTGTTTATGTTATTTTGGTGTCTGTGTGCTTCAATTGCCTCTTTTATTAATCTCGAACTGTATTTGCTGGGTTTATGTAAATTTTTCGGTTCGAAGACGAAAAAATGTCCGGTGTCTATAAAGTGTTCCGTTATTGCAGATTTGTCTGTCCATCCAATCCAGCACACACGTGATTATCCAAAAAAGAAACATATTGATAACAGTGAGCGTGAAAACTATCGCATCTGTTTATTATATATTTATTTTTAGATAGTCGTGCATATACTCATTAACTTCAAAATACCTAATCGACTCTCTAGAAGTACGGAGTGGATTTTTCTGAGTTGCCTGGATTCTTGTTTCAGGGAGTCTGAAACATTCGCCCCCCCTTGCCGAATAGCGATGAATTTCGCTGTTACGATGAACATCGCTGAAAATGTATTCGGGCAACTATGCATTTGTTTAATTGATATGCTTGCCTCGTTGAATGTGATATTTATTAATTAAATATTTCATTTCAATGTTCCACTCTGGAAATGTGAAAGGCAGTCATCCCTTTTGGCCGATTTCTTATTCGCCTAAATTCCACCCCAACTGTTTTATTAACCGCACAGAGTAACGCTCTAAAAAATATTGTGGCAATTTCAAAAATTGTTTATATTCTAAATATTATTTAATATTTGTACATAACCACTTACTGACTTTTCTATGTCTACCAGTTTCGAGATGTACCCGTCTCTTCGTCAATACACCAATGAAATCAACATGCAAAACACACTATACACCTTTACCATAATTGTTGCACAAAATTATAAAACCGTCACGCCATTCATTTTAATTAGCAACCCTTACATGAACTGATTAGGTTTTGAAAATATTTTAGGTTGTCGGTGAAATAGTTTAAAAAAGAAGGAGGGGAGAGTATATGATTCAACAGCTGTCTTTTATTTGCAAAACGTTTTTAATTGACAAAAGGTGCCGGAAAATAATAAAACCTAACTTATATTTTTATGTATTTCACTACGGATGCCTCCTGGAGAGCCTTACCTACGCTTGTCTCATTACAAGGCATCAGTTTCTCAACGTCTTGGACTTCCACTACTGACTGTCCGTTGGCAGTTTACGTCAGAACTTTGGGACGAGAACCTGACTTGGGAGGACGCAAAGGAGTTGGCAGACGATAGAGATGCATAGAGGCTCGTTGTGGATACCATAAGCTCCAACTAAGGAGCGGAAATGGAATAATGATTATGATGATATTTTTCGTTGCGTGGCAGGTGGGCGACAGTTTGGACTACTGCTAAAACTAATATTTCAAGTTCATCCCCCAAGAATAGAAACTTGGACCTTAAGCATGATAGACGAACGTGCCAACCAATAAATGCACTACAATATATACTACTATAATATAAAAAATTGTTTTATTTTACACAATTTGTTTAGAAAATAAATAATTTTAGGGAATTTATAAGTAAGGTAAAAACGTAATTATTAAATATTTATCTGCACACTTTGTAATTTTTTTATTAATAATATTTTGTCAAACAATCTTGGACAGTAAAAAAAAGAAGGTGGACTTTTCTCTACTCGATTTTATTTCATGAGTTTTACCTAAAAGTAGCCATCGAGTCAAAACCCTTCGTTGTTTTGGATTTATTTGGCAAAAAACCTTAGAAAATTAATGTTGTATTAATTTAAGACCGTAATTTTAAATATATTCATTTGTATGGGATTGTTTAAGGTTGGGTTTGTATGTTGTAACTCGTAACAGATAAGACTGATTTATCAACGTCTACTGGGAAATGACGTATCAAAAATCCATTTAACCTTTGTCTACAGAGATAAAGAAACTTTCCACTGTGACAGTGTCCAGATTCCAAACCAACTGCTTTGCACACCGTCCAAATTCCACTTCCCTTCGAATATTATACAAGAAGACATCTGGCATAATCTTGTGTTCTACAACCCTTTATTAAAATCATAGACGAGCTTCATTTCATAACAATATGGCACAGATAGGAACTTTTCCTTTAGCGCTAAGAATTATTTTAATTAGTTCACCATTAAAACAAAAGCCTTAAATACTCGAAACTTTATAAAGTCAACAGATGAAAAAATTCAAGATACCTAACATGAAAGTTCAAATATACGCAGAGTAAAAAAATATTTTACATAGTGAGCGAGGTGATCATTAAACCAGCGTGTGGAAAGCCTTAAGCTTTGACTGTAATATTCCTTCATCACTATTTAGAAATAATTATTATAAGAGAAATATCGAAAATCTTAATCAATTATTTATTATCAACATATTACAACAGAGATGAAGAACATTTCAGAAAAGGTAATATAGAAGTCTAGGCTTCTACAGGGCTAATGAGCTGTCATTGGCTGGTTTAAGTGGCCACTTTACACACTGTAACATTCACCATTCTGCCCATATTTGAAAATCTTTATTCCTTCAATTATTTCATCTGTTGATGTTTGTGAAGTTAAAGAGCTGAAACCTTTACTTATGCGGGTGAGATTCTTGTGATTGAATTATTTCACCTACCTACTAGGCAACGCCTGAAAATTTTATTTTTACAATTTCTATACTTCTTCATGGACCAGGTGAATTTGTCAACAATATTTTGAGTTTGTCCAAATTTATTTTTTAATTAATTAATTTGTTTGTTATATTTATAGAAATACCAACGTTATTAAAGGCAATGTAGCTACACATCACCGGGAAGAGGGGGTTAAGACAGGTTCAAAGCTAGGAATGCCGAGCCAGTGGCATATTGCAGTTCTCATCTGTTCAAAACATCATTAAATTATAATAATTAATAATGTGAAAACCTACGTCTATTTGACAGAGCTGTCAACCCTTTAAAAATAAGTGGCTTGGATTATATATTTTCTTTATCACAGTTTTCAGAAAAAACTTACTGTTTTTTACTAAGCCGGGTCACAAAGTTCTGACAACTAATATGCGATTATTTTGATAAAATATTCAAAGACAAAATTCCCCAAATAAACATGTATTTTTCAACAACTTACCTTTCCTTATCTTCTTTCGCTTGATGTATTACGCTTTGATAAACCTTGACACTCGTACACAAAGAAGGCACACACACCAAATCATTGAATTCGAAGGAATGTAAATGATAACCCCAATTGCAAGGAGACGGTAAGAAATTTATCGTCAATTATTGACATTGTCGACTCTCATTTTCGATCGAAAAATTTGTTTTGAATTTAATTAAGTCAACAGCATAATAACTGTCTTACCGATAAAGGCAACTGAAAAACTTGTACAAATAATTTAAGGATGGAAAATGTAAGTTGAATACGTATCGATAAACACTGATAAATCCCTTAATCATCATCATTATCAAACCCTTATGGTGCATATGGTACTGTACTTGTTAAGTGAATGCAGCATACAGGAACGTACGGTGATCAGTCTTACGCCTCAGGTACTAGTCCAGGGATAAATAAATATTGCAGTGTATAATTTCGTTATAAAAAAAGCACAGAATAAATATTTGTATTTTTATGATTAACCTAAATATTTAAATTTTGGAGGTCATTTTCCCAGAGTTGTCTCGATTTAATTAATTTCTATTTAAAAAATAATTAATTATCTAGGTTAATAATTAATCGATGTTTTGTTTTATAATGAAAATATTCTGATACACCTACAATATTATCATCCTCAACTTCATTCCATTTCTGTACCCGATGATGCATAGGGCACTGCATTGATTCACAAATCACAATGTACCTTGATCATTTTTGTCACTTGAAGGTAAGATGATCAGTGTAACGCTTCAGGTGCCATAGCAGAGACCATGAAATATTCTAGTCTAAAAGCACCTTTTAAATAAATATTTCGTATCAACGTGCTGACCACTACACCACGAGGCTGACATGTGTATAAAGTATTCAAACAAATAAACCTCGGACCTCTGATACGCACCTCAATTCGATTCATGATTCATGAACCTTCCCAGGGATCGAACCCAGAACCTCAAGCATAGTAGGCAAACGGGCTAACCACTACGCTACTAGGTGGACTTTTCTCCTCTTAATATCCTTTTTTAAGACATTTACATAAAGGTAGCCATTGAAACAGTTGTTCAGAATTATCATTTTATTTCAAACACATGAATGTATTCTTCACCCGCCTAAAGACTAAAAATAAATAAAAATAATAAAAAAAGTCGCTTTGTAATGTAGTGATGGCCAGGGTCCGTATAACGATGAGAAGTTAAGTTGTTTATCGTAAACTACTGTCAATTATTATTAACTTAGCCTTTTTAAACTCGTCGTCCCTTTATAAAGATACCATAATTTTTTTATAAAATGGCGAATGGCACACTGGACGTTTTTTATTTAACGGAATTGATACCAAATAGATGTACAACATTGCAGTCTACCATTGTTGTGGCGTCTGATCGACGTAATTATTTTGTAAGTCCTCTAATCGTCAGACTACAACGGCTCGGAAACAAGTATAATCAATATGTTCTGTTTTCCATTGTCTGTTTTTAGAGTATTTTCCTAAAAAAAAAATATTTATTGAAAATACATAAAAATGTATAAAATAACAAATGGATTGTTTACATACATAATGAATAATAACGCTTCTACTTCTCTAATTGAGTAAAAACTCTAGTGTTTAGAGAGAGGGAGTTCGTTTTACATTTATTTATTTTTTCCGTATATATTTAGTATGTATGTATGTAGATTAGTATTATATTATTATAACATTGTATTTTTTCTATCAAAAACAAATTTCTTTAAATCAGATATCATATTCTAAAAGATACACATTTTTTTAATGTGTGGAATTCAGGTGGGTCTTGTGTGTTTTTTTTTAATTTGGATTTAAATGTTTTAATATTTGCTGTTGATTTTCAGATTTCTAGAAGATCATAAGGGTTTTTTCCCTCAACACATATATTTTTTTTTCACTTGATTTTACAATGCGCCAAGAGACATTTTTAAACATAAAACAGGTAAGTACAAGCATAGTTATGATTTTAAAAATAAACACCAACACAATCGATTTTTTAAGACATAAAGACCTAGAAACTTAAAAGCATATTGCATTGCAAAATCAAAAGTAAAACTTTGCGTAATAAAAAAAGAGAATCGTAAGAACATAATTTTAATGCAATATAAATAGTTAGGTATAAAAATGCACATTAAAAAAAACACCAGGTTTATAAAGTAAATAAGGAAAATTTAAAAGTAAATTGGAAATATTTTCTTTTTAAATGCAAAAAAAATGTATTAAAGATAAATAATAAAAATAAAATGACGTAAGAGTATAAAATAATACACATGAGAGACATATTAAAAATATTTTAGAAAATATTTTTAGGATGAGTATAATACACTCACATGAACGTTTTAAAATGAATAAGTGTTGTACTAAAAATGTCTATATCACAAGTAAATTTGTTGGCTAAGGAATGTAAACGCGGGATCGGAGAGTGTCGTGCATAGTAAGTGTCTAAGTACCGACGTAGTTGCAAACTCAGTAATTCTAGTAACTCGATTCGGTATTTTGAAGTTAGTAAGATTCAGGAGTTCACTACGATCAAACTCAGAATTTAAAATTTAGAATAAAAAAACTATATATTTTTCTATGATTTTCAAATAAAATTTCATTAAAAATATCTAATTAAAACGTGTAATTAATGTTATCTAATGGAAAATTTTAATTAATATTTACGAATCACAAATACATTCTTTGAATTTTATCTATGTTCTTAATGTGAAATTTATACTGAGGAAACCACACAGTATAATTATATTTAAACTGACTACGAACTAGTGCTACATACAAAATATTTATCACTTTAAGCGAATTGATAAATAAAATAAAATATTTTTTTTGTTAATTTAACTTAATACGTTAATTAGTTTCGGTATTTTCTATCATATTTTTCAATGTTTTTAGTATTCGAATGCTTTTTAGTTAGTTCAAATATGTTTCCTTTTGTCCGTGCTGAAACAACTAGGTTCGGGGGTTTAATTTGACAATATTTAGATATATTGTTTTTCATTCATTTTTTGGTTTTCGACGCCTTACTACGATTCGAAAAGATTTGTTCAAAATTCACAGAGCATAACTCGGCGTCCTCTGTTTCTAACACGGGTAACCAATTTTCATGTAACAATCTGACGTATGGAGGATCCAAATCAACTATAGAGATTTGATCGGAGAGATAAACTGTGGGTGGGTATGTGGGTTCTCATATATTTTATTTTTACTGTATGTAAAAATGCACATGTAATAGAAAAATGCACGTGTAGTGAAAAAATGCACGTATAGCTTACGGCGTTAAAGTCAAAATGATTTACATTATTCGAATGCTGTAAAAACCACTCTGTTATTTTTGTTTTTTTCTTACCTACACTTAAATAACACTTATTATAAACTTCAATATTTCCCCTAAAACTATTATATTTTTTTACCTCCTTTTTGTCTTGATATCTATAAAACATAATTTCATTCGAAACTTTAAAAAAAAATGTTAGAAAAGTACATACAGTGAGTAAAAAGAAGTTGCAAATATGGTTTTGTCAAGTGAAACAAAAGGATGATGAAAGGATGGTAATAAAAAAGGATTGAATAACCAAAAGTAATGGTATCGTCGGCGTCGTGAGAAAACGGCCAAGAAATATTTTTTAATATGAATAAAGACAGTATCATAATAGTATTGTCTATGTGTATTCCAAGACAGACGCGTGTAGCGTTCCATTTTCTCTGCCTACCCTGCCAGAAAATAGCGTGATAGTAATACCTAGAAATAAAGTAAAATTTTGTTTTACGCTGCTTCGCTAAGCTATGCTTTCCTGAAGTTATGAAGAGAACGGTGTTGTCGTCTAGTAGCCGTCATGGAGCGGTGGATGACGCCACTAAAACGTTGTCTGTACAAACCAGATAGGTAGGTACTTAATGTAGCATTCAATATATTCAATTAGTGATTCGTAAAAACTACTTACTAAGTTATACTTTAGTTTGAAGGTGTAATTAGATACAAAAATATATGACAAAAGAGCTTTTAAAAGGGGAGATTGTCAATTTTTTTTAAAGTTCGAGATTAGCAATTAGCAAAAATTTTCAAATCTGCTTTCCTTCCATACTTTTACTTTTACTTGCTTTTTATATATAATATCTTTAGGATTATTTAATTAAGTACGTACTATTATTTGGCATATGATTCATTGCTCCTATTTCTTATACTTCTTACTATAGTATTGAGTGAGTTTCTAGAAAACATTTCTCAATTATCATTTCAATTATGTTTTATATATATTCTTTTTCTTTTGATTTCAATGATACTCTTATTTAGTTTTTTTTTTACTACTATCTTTTACTATTATTTTGTTGATTTTAATGAAACCATTATTTTGTATATTTGATTATGTGTGTTTCTTAATTTGCATAATTTATATTTTAACAATTATTTCTGATTATCTTTTTTGCTTTGCACTATTTGGAAGTTTATTATTTATTACTTGTACCTTTTCTTCTAGATTGTTATTCTATTGCATCACGTGTCATTATAATTTAATTAAATTAATTTTACCATGTATTTTTAATGTTATTTATTATGGTTTGACACGGGCATAGCCTAAAAAGCCTTGATAAGTTCGTTAATATTTAAACTAGTGTAATTTTGAATGAATAAATAAATAAAGAAATGCTTTCAAACTAGGACACGTTTTTATCGAGAGAAAAAAAATTCGATATTCGAGTTGATCCTTCTTTGACGTGG
The DNA here is from genome assembly GCF_059751315.1 of Micrasema longulum. Taxonomy (NCBI): domain Eukaryota; kingdom Metazoa; phylum Arthropoda; class Insecta; order Trichoptera; family Brachycentridae; genus Micrasema; species Micrasema longulum. The sequence continues at coordinate 234,797 of NW_028279338.1, forward strand.
TAATTGATTTGATGGTTTTGGTATTTGCATTTGTGATATTTCGTTGCAATGTTAAATTACCTTAGCCCGGAAAACTCTTAAATACAATTTAGTGTTGTTCTTAATTGTCATCGTTACAGATTACATTTCTAATGTTAACGTGATATTAAGATTATTTCGTTCCTTCGAATTGCGCTGTGGTAACGCTCTGGAAACTGAAAAGTGAAATCCGTAGATATATTTTTTGATTCAACATACTAAAGTATTTGCAGCTCTTGACTATTAATATTAGGGGAAATTTGACATGTGAAATCTAACAAAAAGGTAATAGAAAAGATGATTCTAAAGAAATAGGAAGATACGTATAACAAAGTAAATTTGACGATAAAGATCTTTTTCAATGGAAAATTAAAATCTCTGGTTAGCATGCCACTTTAATTTTCACGAACGAACTATAAAAGACAAAAATGTACATATTGTAATGAAACTCATCCATTGTTTAAGTCCGAAATCAAAAGAAAATAGAAAGATAACTCTCTGACTCGATGAAGGGTTAGCTGTCAAAAACAGACACGAACAAAGCCTCCGAGGCGAGGGTAGGAATCAGAACAAAACTGTGCATTCAAAATGGTACCAAATTATTTTTAAAATTATGAAAATGACTTTTTCACCTGGTTTTATTTTTTTTTGAAGTCTATTTTCTTCCTATGCTTGAACATCCACGTTTATTTCATTATAACATGTGTCAATATTTTTGAGAAGTAAAACATATTTGTTGATGGGGATGTGATTCTTCCGCCACGCATGAAAATACTATTTATGTTAATACTTTTTCTTAGATCAGTTATTATAACCAACAATGTTTTTTGTTCTCGATATTTGTTAAGTAGAATATACAGGATGTTTGGTAGAGTAGTGTAACAAATTCAAATGGTGTATAAAGGAGGCCATTAGGAGCAATTTTTCTCTAGTGTCTCGTCCCCAAATGTCACCAATTTATTATTACGACTTTATTAAAAGATTTGGTTATCATTTTCCCAGATTTTGAACTTGTAGCTTTACTGAAAAAATCTAAGGCTTGTGTCAGATCTAAATAAATTGTCTTTGCCTTAGTAGTGTTGTACCGTCGACGTCGTACAAGAGAAAAAAAATGCTGAAGATATTCATTTAAAAAAGGTACCTTATGAAGTGCGTAAAAATAATACAAAAAACATCAACATAGACCTTACCTTGCGCTGCATTAAAAAAAATTCAAAATTTATTAAGATATTTAAATTCACTTGTAAGTATGCTTTTTCGATCAAAATGCTACAAACAATACAAAATCTTGAAATAAAGGTTCAGATAGAGGATAATACTTCACAGGGGCATTTTCATAGTAAGGCCTACCTACTCTAGTTCAGAAAAAACATATTTGTAGAAAGTAAAAATACTTTTCTTTATTTATTTTATAACACTAGTAATTCTATCACAAATACCTGAAAAGTTATACCGATTACCTCACTTTTCTACGTTTACTTTTTTCATTATATATTTTTACATATTATATATTTATTTAATCAAAAATAATAACATAATCATTTCATCCTGATATACCTACTAAAAATACATAATAAAAAAATTACTTCAAAACCTATCACTTTTCTTAGAAGTAAAACTTAATGTATAGTAAAACTGAATTTTTGCTCTCCTGTAAAATCAGTAATTTTGAGTTACAACAGTCTTCTACTCAGTGTGCGATATATGCCTTTATGTTTTGATTATTTGGTGTATTAGCATTTTTATTCATAAAAAAATCGTCAGGCCTTAGAGCATAAATTTCAAACGCAATTTAAATAAAAGATAACACTTTAATAACAGAATTCTACATCTAAAAACGTGCATAGGTAAATCCAATTTATTATCCAGGACTTATTAACAGCAAACCATCAACGAGGGATTCGATTTGAAGGGGAAACAACCCAACTGGCACATTGATTATTCATAACTGTTTGTTATAATATATTTGTAACTATGGCTAACCCCCGCTTTCCATACGTAAATTAGATTGTTCGTACGAAATTTTTGGTTAACGCACCCTCAATGATCAGTTGTATTTGCGTCCAGGCGGGTGAATAATGCAGTCTGTTTGTGAATTTAAACTAAATCCCTCGGCGAGCGTTTACGATTCGATGACTACTCTCAGGTAAAAATCCTGAAAAAGGAAATTGAGTGGAGACAACTCCGTCTCGTTGTGAAGTCTGAGACTCGATTTCTGGCAGGAAAGATATGGAAGAATGATTTTAAAGGTTGTTTAGACTGAAATATTTCAGTGTTCTTGGACTGGCACCTAATGCGTGAAACTGACATCATTGTTTCAATGTAACATATCCAAATACGCTAAGTTTGGTTTAGCAATGCAATGCCCTATACACCTATGGGTATGGAAAGGGAAATGATTCAGCTACATAAAAATATTTTGACATTTCCCTTATTTTAAAAACCTCATGAGCCACATACCCATTCTTCAATCTTATAATCGCGGTTCACTATTATTTCATTTCCTAGATATTATATCAAAAAGGATTAAGCTGTTGAAAATATGTCATCGGCTAGTTTAAATGATCATTTTACTTACCGTGTGATGTTCAGCATTCTGCATACCCGTATACGTAGTTGACAATTTAAAAAAAATAAAGAAAAAAATATTTGCCTTCTTAGGATTCATAGAAATATTTCGATTTTGGGGCCATTTTCAACGAGTTGTAAATGTAATAACTCACTATTAGAAAAGAGATATCAAGTTGTAATTGAACCTCTGATCCGTGAGTCCGCAACACTAGCCACAGGCCCACAACCCGATTCTATATATTATGACTATATCGATGGCTCTGTTTCATAGAACGAAAACTAAAAAAGGCTTTGAGTTATAATTATTATCACATTTTTTTAAAAACTATCCTTTTCGATTCAACAAAAGTATATATATTTTTTAATACTGGTTGTCTCTTGTTAGACAGTTGTTTTCATGTAGATATAAACAAATAATACAATATAACACAAACAAAACAAACCATCACGCCGTTTCCTCGTAAGGGTAGGCAGAGAGGATAGAACGCCACAACACTCTATATTTGCATACAGATCTCGCTTCCTCTACATTCATACATCTTCTCATGCACGCGCGCCGATTATTCCGACTTTTGACATGTCTATCTTAAAGTATTTGTTGGATTTGGTCATGCCATGTCTATCTTAAAGTATTTGTTGGATTTGGTCATGTCATGTCTTTCTCGGTCTTCCTATATTTCTGCATCCATAAACATTCGCAAAGTAGGCTGAATGCTGTCGAAATGTGATCTCTCAGGCGAATGTGTGGTAAAACTATGTACGATAGATGCACGAATGTTGAGATCCGTACATTATGTAAGGCTGAGACAAGCAGTATCGACAAAATCAAGAAAGGAGCTCTTCGCTGGTTTGGACATGTAGAACGAATGGACAGCGAGAGAACGGCTAAGAATATTTACAATACAATATTTTAGCTTCATAATAAACCTTTAAGAATTAGGTAGGTATATTGAAAAAAAATCCATTGGTACACATGTATAAGTTTGTTATTAAATGAGTTGAAATAACTAACTGAACTAAAAAAATGAAAGTAGAAAATAATATTTTACAGTACGATGATATTTGTGTATGATATTAATAACTTTGAAAAATAAAGTATTTGGGAAAAAAAAATATCAAATGGACATGATTACAATACCAGAAAAAAGGTAAAAATCAGACTCCTATTTAGAAAAAAGGTGAAGCTTTTTAGCTTACAAAAAATAATAGTTGGAAGATTTTAAGAAATATAAGTTCAAACATAGGCAGAATGGTTAATGTTACACATTGTGCAAAGTGGATTAATTGAAAAAATATGGATGTTCGAACAGAATGGTAAATTTAAACTGATCACTTAAACCAGGTCTTAAGTCTGTAAAACACCCAGACCAATTTATTACTTTTTAGTGTATTTACTTTTTGGTATGTAGGTACTTTGCCACTATACCAAATGTGCAAACAATATTTTGTACAGTATACCTCCCCTTTATATATTTGGTTCTTGAAGCCCCTTTTAATCTCCCCTTTCAAATTAATACGTATTTAAAGTCGAATGATAGGAATTAGGAACCACCCAGATCGTAGCTATTGCAAATAACTTTATTTACATCCTAATTGTAAATACAATTACATTATTACTTCTTAGGTCTCAACGTGCTAGAAAGTTCCGTATTAAGTCAAATTGTTATTTTAAACAAAACTGAATTATTATTAATATTTAAAGCATTAACTTTGTGGGCAAACAATTTACTAAATGTTTATTAAATATGTGTGTATAACTACTTACCGACTTTTCTATGTCTACCGGATTTGAGACGTACCCATCTCTTCGTCAGGACACCAATCAAATCAGCATGCAAACCAACATGCAAAACCCACTATACACCCTCACCATAGTTGTTGCACAAACATATAAAACCAACACGACATGCATTTTAATAAGCGCATGCACTGATTAGGATAAACATTCACTGATTAATTATGAAAATATTCTGTTGTTTGAGAATTAATCAAAAAAGTCAAGAGGGTGGAGAGGGGGATAAGCTTAATAGGTTTAGTAGGGTGACCATTACAGTGGAATATCGTATAAAGGACTATATTGTTTAATTTAATAGGTGTCCTGACGAATAGACGGGTATGTCTCGAAACCGGTGGACAATAAAAGTCGGTAAATGGTTTTATACAAATATTTAATAACATTTAGTAAAACTTAAATTTTCAATATAAAAAAGTTATAACGATGCACAACATTTTTGTAGGAAAAAAATGTTAAGTAACTCAATATTCATCACTACTAATTTGGCATTTTATAATAATGTTATTAAAGATTTAAATATTTCAACTGAGATAGTGATCCTCTAGAAGAAGGGGAAATGGTAAATATTTCAACTGAGATAGTGATCCTCTAGAAGAAGGGGAAATGGATGTCGAGGTATGGCATTTACAATGCTGATGATCTGTCATTGGCCAGTTTGAGTTATTACTTTCCACGGAGTACCTAGTATTCAACATTTTGCCTTACGATTGGACATGCATTTCTTAAAAATGGTTTTGCACTGTCGATTTTTAAAAAGATTATTTATGTTTATCAATGTTAATGAAAACTCTAAATATACTTTTTAGCTTTAATACTTTCAAGGTTATATGCATGCAGTAATAAAACTAGCAATGTCAGAATCTTTGAAAATGTCTATTTCAGGATTCTATTAAAATCTTAATTAATCCTTTCGTGGATTAATCAGGGTCAATCGATATTTTGTTAAGTGTCTTTTTAATTTTTTAAAAGACTATTAAACTTAGCCAGTTTTTATAGTATGTATATTTTAATAAATTTAATTGTATTATTAGCGCTATGATTTTTAAAAGTTTTATATTTCTGAAATAACCCCGCAAGTGACGACAGAGGTTCCTCTATGTCAGTTTTTCTAATTGGTTCACTTACGGTGAGCAAACCAGATATCCTCCATAGCTCTCATATCATTGGTTGGTTTATATGAACCAGTGACGTCGTTCAAAGTAGTGCGTTTTTATTAAAATATATTTTTTTATTTTCTTCGTACATTTTCAAGAAACTTTGTTTTACAATTGAATACTCTAATCTTTACCTTGCGCAAAAAATCATTTTTTGTTTTCTATTTCCTGTAGGGCTGAATTCTTCATCATTCATTTTTCATTCTTACTGATATCTATAAAAGGAAAAACTAAGCACAAGTTAAGTTTGCTTGTTTCACTAAATAAGTTTCCATTTTTCCCCCATAGATGTCATTAAACATAGTCTATGCCACAGACAACATTACTGCAATGTAATTTTTTCATGAAAACCTTATTTATGTAACGGTTACATTCGATTAATTTTTGTGACTATTTTTCTATGATCATATTTAAAATGAATTAATTTTTTTTTATACGTTTGTCATAGTACACTAACTTGTCATCACGGTAAAACGTTAACTTTATAAATGTTTCAACGAATTTCGAATAGATGTCTCTAGCCGATACTCCTTACGGCCTGGCATATTGTATTAAAAACCGCGGCAAACAATTTTATTGTTACTTGCAACAGAAAATTAATTGATATTTTATAATGATACAATACTGCTTTAGAAGTTTGCATTGTTCAAAACTTTTTTTAAAGAAATGCGCATTTATAATTTATGCCTACGTTATGTTTCCATTATTGTAAGTGATTACTTCCTATGCGCTTTTCCGTTTTATTTGACAGAATTTTTAAAATTTAAGATATATATGAATATTGTTATACTTATTGCATCGTTACTATATTGTCATTTCTAATAAAATGTGATTGAAACACTACGTTGAAACGTCACAGCCACACAAGAGTTAAAACCGATTTCTTTCTAGAAAAACAATTGTTTTGTTTATACTTAAAACTGTATATGAATACTTTACCGTTTGATTTTTAAAGGGTTTTTTGACTTTTACTGCAAAGAATACTAATTTTTATTTTCATTTTCAGATTCAGTTTTTATTCTCACTAAAATAATTCTGCGTCAGAACATTTAATTAATTAATGCCGTTAAGGTCCCTAGAATTAGCAGGATTTAAATATCTTATTTGGCTTCGTGTTTTTCAAATTTCATGAATAAATATCATAAATATGTGTAAAAATTCGGACGGAGAGTCTTCAAATTCGGCTCTCGAGACCGTCTGCCGTTCAGTGCGAGCGCGAGAAGCAGCAGTGGCGATGAGCGGTTGATCAGCTTCCATCAGCGTCTGTATTGCAGACAAAATACGACTCCATGTTTCAAAAAAGTCTCTCTATATAATTTGACAAACTCACAGTGAAAGGAGTAGAGTTAAATTAAATTAAAATCGCGATATACGAAATCGAAAATTTCAAAAGAGTAACTCGTTTTGACAAAAATAACATTGATTTTTTATATAAGTAAAAGCAATTGGAAGACCCAAGGTCTTTGAAACGGTTTTCGGTGTGTGGAGATATACTGGATATATGGAGGACCACGAATACCTTCGTTTTGAGCATTGTTTAGCTGGAGCCTCTTTATCCAAGCTCTGCGATGGAAGATTATGGTTATCATCGCATTGCGATGGCTACACTCAGATAAAAATCCAAAAGAAAGTTGTAGATAAGTCCGCCTTACTATATAAGGTTTATAATCCATAACAGATGACACACAAGTGCTAAAACGTTTCACCTGAAATAGTGTGATGACCGAAGAAAGCAATGTCATTATTTTCTATAGAAATTGATACATCTTTATAATGCAACTCTAAAAGTATTGCACATAAATCGGGGGCATCGTTCTGCAGTACATTGAAATCGTCCCTACCATGAAGAAATTAACTACAAAGGAATGTGGTCTTTAAAGAGACCACAGGACGCAACGCCAGTCAGTCAGCTCCAGCATGTAGTTCAAGTGCAGTCTCTTCAACCCATCATCGCCGCTACGCTCGTGCTACACAATCAAGTGCTGTATGTTATTCGTCATGTTACGCATTAAACAGCTACCTCGTGTCTTCTCTGTCAATCTCTAACTGGGCAAGGAGCTCCAACCAATTTTCAATAACCTGTTTCTACAACTGGGTAGTGTATTTACTATATGCTTTAGTTGCAGGGTTCGATTTCTGGCAAATAGATGGTTCTGCACTGCAGTATTTATTTTTTCCAAGCGTAAAACCTTAACTTTATGTTTCTAGATATTAATACGATTCCACCGCATATGTAATTATGAAAATCAACACACTACTACGTTAATTTTGAAATTCCCTATGCGTGATATCCAATCTTTATCTACAAAAATTTGGGTAAATTAAAATATTGTAAATTACAAACTGCTATGAAGGGTATTAAAATTTTTCAATATCTTCGGACGTTACCTAGTATGAAGGTGAAATATATAAATCAGATTAATTTCCCTCGCATCAATAAAAGTTACAGCTCTTTCATTGACTGCACGAAAATCTACTTCAAAAGCCCCCGCCACTTACATTTCGTATTTAAGTAAAAAAATCAGTCTAATTAAATTGTATAATCTGCATTAAATCTTATTATATAAGCATCCAAGGGCGTAAGTTGCACTTTGTTTTGTAATAAATGGGTAGCATTGTTTTAATGTGCCATTGTTTTCGTCAATTTTAGTCAGGCGCTCAACGGAATCAGTTCTGCGGATTGTACATTTTTTGCATTTCGGTAGTTTTAAAACGTGTTCGAATTTGTAATGTAATTAAGTTATATCTTTAGGAATAAAAAAATAATTTTATCAATATAGATAATTAAAAAATGTTCAGACAGTTATAAACTTCAAACTTCTGTTGAGGGCCAAAAGTAATATGGAATATATATTTTTTTTAATTTTTACGTTCAATGCGATCCAAGAGACAACTTTTTAGACACCTTTACTCCCCATCTCTTTTGTGATATGTTAATATGGCGGACTTCCTAACTGCTGTTCCTAAATCGATAGAATATCTAACAGGTAGGAATCTGGACCTTTATTTTTTTTTCCTCATTTTCGTTATCTCCTTAAAAACTCTTTGTTGCCACATGCTAAATAAATAAATTATGATAGAGTGAGTTTATAGAAAACCTGTCTCAATTATAATTTCAATTTTGTTTTTCTATTGATTTTAATGGTATTATTATGTTTGTATATTTGATTATGTAGGTATGTAACTAAATTTGAAAAATTTATTTATGTTTTTTTCTTTGTTTTCATTGGATTGTTATTTTATTGCACCACATATTATCATAATTCAATAAATTTGTCTATGTATTTTTCACTGTTAATTATTATGGCTTTATACGGGTACAGCCTGAAAAGCCTTAATAAGTTCATAACTAATGCGGCCATAATCACAAGATTCGAGAACAACTCACGTTTTTTTATCACACAATCTACAATTTTATTGTAGCGCAATTATATTTTTTTAAGTACCGACTTGTAAGAAAATTCAATGTTTTGTTGGGACTTATCAATCAATACATTTATAAATATAAAGACACATTTATATACGTAATACACAATAAAAATTTACCTTTTATTAGAAGCAAACTAAGAAATCTCCACCAAAAACGGAAAATTAGTTATTAAGGCCAAAACAAAATATAAATAAAAACCCACCTTCATAAATAATAGCGTAATTTAAAACCGACTCTAAATCTTACAAAAACAGATTTCAATTATACTTGACACCGCAAACTTATCATTCTCCGTTGAGCTGGTGAAACATAATTAGAAATCTCACAATTCTTTTTTTTTTCAAAAGTTTTTCGAAAAATATCTCAGCAACTCCTTCAGTTGAGCTTTCTAAATTTGTTTTTTATACCCCCTCCACATGTCAAAAAATACAGCATACACAATTTATTTTATAATAAGTGGTGTAGCAAAGTTGATATCATGTAATTAAACTTAAAATTTATTTCTTCAATAATATCATAAATCAATTAAGTAATTATTTTTTATATTAAAAATAATAATAAAACATTTATTTGGGTAAATTATATAATTCAGTTCGGATATTATTATTAAATTTTATGTTTCGATTAGCAAAAGTTAAAATAAATATTAACAAATTATTAAGCATCCCTATTAAGTTTATTCAAAGATGATGTTGTGTGCATCTTTACATTTAAGGGTGATAATGAAAACAGCATCAATATTATAAATGTATATTTATGCAGTAATTTATTTGACGGGTCAGTAACGTTTGCCTTAGGACCAAAGAAGTCTAATTAAAGCCTGAAACTAAATGGCCTGAATAATAATTACTAACATACCTTATTAATAATAGAAAACCTTCGTGCACAAGGGCCCAACAACCGCAAATGCTTTCTGAACCTTTAGCTTCTGAGGAATATATCGATGTCCAACATAAATGGGTTAGGGTAATAGATCCATAGGGATGGAAAACACTTTGGGCGGGAAATATTATAGTTAAAATGCAGATTTTATAAATTCGTACATCTCACGGCTTGTGGTTTTTGCCTACCATGCAACGAGTGAGTTTACGTACATTTAACTCAGTAGCTCAACCACAAATAACTATCGACGTGCTTAAAAAAATTGCTAAGCATTTGAGTGATCACAATGAACAATAATAAACATGCTTAAGTTATCGCCGCGCCGTCATAATTAAGTCAACGCGTGTGTATGCTCTAAGTCAACGCTCGTGTCAGTTTGTTTTTTGTTTTCCTCGTAAATAAATACAGTTCATTGTCGAAAAAACGGCGTTTACTATAAAAATAATACAATATATTGTATTTGCAAAATAGTGAGGAGTATCCAATACAAAAAAGTGAAAGTTCAATTACTATGGCAACTGCTTTTATTGACGGTTGGCTTGCCAACTGCCGTTGCCAGCTAAATGCAATGAATAGCATGATAAATAATATATAAAAATAAAAAATAATAAATAAATCTATAATAATATAAATAAATAAATATGATATTTAAATAATAAATAAATAAATAAAAGTAATTTATAAAATAAATCAACATTAAATAAATAAATAAAAATAGCAGTTTGGGAATATTTTCCGTATTGACACTGGTGAAATTCAAACATGTGATTGCGCAGCAGGATTATACGTCGCGAAACGAAAATATGTTGACACTTAATATTGTGATCGTGAATACGATAAACAACCATGGTGAGAAATTGTTATCACGTCGCTTATTAGCACGTGTATGGTTATTTGTGATTGATCTACAGGTCGACTTTGCATTTGTATGGGAGATCGACAAGCGCTGCATTTTATATTATAAACAAGCATAGCAATGATCTATCGATGGGTGTTTGAATAAAAACAATTTATAATCAAGTAATCGATAATGTCGATTCGTAAATCATTGGTTTTATATTTTGAATTCTAAAAATAAAATAGTATGGGATATATGGGTACTTTCCTTTATATAAGCAGTCTGATACTGATACAGGATACGTGAAGCTATCCGAATGTATGTAATTCTTTTTGCCAGCACTTCCATAATACGTAAGTAGTTATACGGACCGTTTTTTTCATTCGAGGTTACCTCGAATGATCTTGCTTTCATTGCATCAAATGTTTAAGTATCCTGGGATCAGTGTAGTTGCACAGGTTTTCATGAACCATTTGATGCATGAAAGTCTAATAAGAAAAAAGTGTGATTAAAGAAGTTCAATTGCTCTATTTTTTATCATAAATTCAAAATCGTGATATTTTTTGAGGTTTGATGAATCCTGAGTAGGTATTAAATTATGTACACACATAAGATATTTTATACTTCTCTGCTTCTTAAAATGAGTAAATGAAGAGCGGTTATTTGTAATACATTACATGTTATATTGCTTTCACATAGTTGTACCAATAAAAATTAACAGCTAGTAATTAATTCACTAATAATTATACCCTTTTTAAATGATTATTGTAATTAATTTAGGCTCTTTCTGGTGACACTCTAGCTACCTATATGGATGATTGTTTTGAAGGAAAACCATCGATTTTCGAAAACGATGTGTTCGTGTCCAGGGCTCTACACCATGATGGTATAGTTGAAGATAAAGTCTCTCGAGCGAAAACGAAGATATACTACCGACACCCTACCATCAAGTTTTGAGTAGGTGAATCAATATGTAACAAGGGAAAGTGTACGTCATGGTATACATATAAAGTCACATATCTTCATTATGATATCATAATTGAGAACAAATTATCCCGAGCGATTAAGAAGATACGCTACCGATCCTCCCTTCTTTTCAAGTTTTGATGTAAGTATATTTGTGCCAACGGGTCCAGTACCCTTCGATAGTATCTATGCATTTAAAGTGACAATAATTGTATCCTACTGAGCAATTTTTCCTTTAATTAAGATTTATTTAAATTTTAAATCGTTCTGACGTTGGGACATTTTTTCTTAAAAGCCTAGTAAAAATATGAAAAAGAAATAAGTAAATTTTTAAGTATAATTAAATTCGGACATAACTGACAGTTTTAAAAACGAACGCCTAGGTACATAGATAAGGTAATCTAGGCGTAAGCCGCCACTACAAAAAATAAATTTTGTTATTATGTTTTTTCCATCTGTTTTACTATCTTCCGGAGTGCACGTATCGTGATGTTAAAGGAGCCGGCTTTGTTATCACTTGGTAGATAAATACGTACAATCGTTAAGCATACCGTCTTGGTAATTTTCAAAAGTCACATAATAATCATGTTCAAGCGAGCATTATTAAAAACTTGTTGGAGTTTATATTTATTTATTTATTTATTTATTGTGGATAACTTATATGGCGCCATTTTCGTAATAAAATACCTCAAGGGCGCTTTACATGGTGATTCTATTGTTAAGTTAATTTAATTGTAAATTTGTAATTTAATTAAAATAATTTATTTTGTTGTCACGTGCTACGGATTTATTCAAATGATTTAGAGAACAAGTGGGTTTTAAGTTTTTTCCGAAACATCACTTCACTTTCACAGCCTCGCACCTCTGCTGGGAGAGCATTCCATGCCATAGGGCCTGCGACCGCAAATGCGCGCTCACCAAATTTAGTGCGCTGTTTGCGTAGAGGTATAATAACTTTTCCTCTCGCCGTAGACGTAGCTGATCTAAGCGTGAGACGCCTGTCAGCTAGTTCATCTGGAATGCATAGTTCCCTTAGATATTCCGGAGCCGAGTTGTGCAGTGACTTATACATAAGCCAACAGAGTTTGTATTCGACCCTCTGTGGAAAACGTAGCCAGTGTAGTTCCTGAAGTAGTGGAGTGATATGACTGAACTTAGAGATTCCGAAAATAAGTCTCGCTGCAGCATTCAATACAGATTGTAGGCGAGTCATTTTGTTCATTGGTAGACCTGCATAGATACCATTACAATAATCGACTCTAGACACTACAAACGCATTTATTAATTGACGGGCGGCATCAACCGGCAAATTTTTGCGTATGCATTTAATTTGTCTCAGCTGGTAGAAGCATGAACTTATCGTTCTACTAATTTGAGCGTCAAGAGATAGGTCAGAATTGAGTAAAACTCCCAGTAGTTTAACGGTGGGTAAAGCGGTACTCCCTACATTAGGTAGAGCCGTATCCTGGATCAAATTCTGTCGTCTGGCTGAAGCCACCCACAGTTGTTCAGTTTTGGATGGGTTTAATGTTAGTCTGTTTTCAGCCATCCAGTTTCCTATTTTCTTGATGCATCCATCAATTAAATTGACAAGCACACAAGCACGTTTGCAATAAAAATAAATCTGCGTATCATCTGCATAGCAGTGCGACCACAAACCACATTCTTTGATAATGTTCTCTATATCTTTAGTGTAAAGGAGATAGAGAAGTGGTCCGAGTACTGACCCTTGAGGCACTCCTGTAGACACCCGAAAGTTGGTTGAGCTTTTACCCTGGAACACGACTGCATATTCTCTTTTATTAAGATATGAACTGAACCACATATGTGCCTGATCACGGATACCATAAGTTTTCTCCAGACGTTCAAGCAAAATATTATGGTCTACAGTATCAAATGCAGCACTCATGTCCAGAAGAGCCATCAACACCAGATTACCAGAGTCCACCGACGTTATAATGTCAGACAGTACTCTTATCACTCCCGTCTCCGTGGAATGAAAACGTCGGTATGCCGATTGCCTTACCGAAAATAAAGAATTCCGCTCGATATAGTTAACGAGCCTGTGAGAAACTATTTTTTCTAGTATTTTTGATACGATGGGAAGATTTGAAATAGGGCGAAAACTGGAAAGATCTTCCACATCTAGTTGTGAATTTTTTAAAAGTGGAGTTACATTTGCTTTTTTTATGGCTCTCGGAACAATGCTGCGCTCCATGGATGTATTAAATAAATCTGTTAAAAATGGAGCTAATACGTTAATGCATTTTTTCAAAAGCCATGTTGGCATCGGATCTAATATACATTGTTTGTTGGGTAATGCCGCAACAATTTTTTTAACCTCATTTATAGACGTTGGTTCAAATTTACTGAATTTTTGAATGGCATTATCTAAAATTACAGGTTTTTTCGCTGAACTACACGCCAGTCTGATTTTTTCGACTTTATTTGTAAAAAAGTCGGCAAAATCAGTGGCAGTAGCGCTTGTGTTAGATGTCTCTGCTATACAGTCACCACGAACAGATTGAAGGCTTCGCCAGAGTTGTTTTGGAGACTTTTTCTGTTCAGTGATTTTTGTACACCAGAAACTAGATTTTATTTCTTTTATAAATGTCCTATAAGAGGCTTGCATATCTAACCACATTGATCGGTCCGAAGTTGACAGTGTGTTTCTGTATTTGCGTTCTAGACGTCTTAGCTCTTTCTTTTTGAGTCGACAATTTTCGTCAAACCATGCATCAGATTTCCTTTTTCGAATAGTTTTCGTAGTAAATGGTGCATGTTTGTCTAGTAGGTTAGATAGTACCTCATTGTACAACCTAACTAATTGATCGACGTCGTTTGAGCGACGGTCAATGTCCGGACCAATCAACGATGTCAGAAGTTCGGATTTAAAATGTTCTAAATTTAATTTTCTCCATGGCCTTGATGCGAGTGTTTTGTAAGTTGGTGTTGGTTTTTGGATATTAATTTTACAGTGCACTAATCTGTGGTCTGAAAGTCCGATGTCTGTTACAAAAACTGTGATTTTTTTATCACAATTCCGTCGTATTATAACATCAAGTGTACCTCCCGCATCATGTGTAGGGGTATTTACTTCTTGTGAACAATCGAAATCACTTAAAAGTGCATTAAAACGAACCGATTCTGAATCCGTCTTGCGGTCGAAACGAATGTTCAGATCTCCAGTTACGTATGTTACTTATGTACGTATTCTTATAATCACTTTAAAGTGGCCACTTTTTACCGCAGAAGCCTTTTAAAAATATAAATGAGAAATATTTTTTATTTAAATTTAGTACGGAACGCGAACTTAATTGTTGGGGTCATTCGTTGGTTGGATTCGATCATATGATGTCGAGATGACAAGTCGGTTGTAAGCAAGTACAGAAGTTAAGTATACCGTCTCGATATGTACCTACCGATGAGGATAGCCTTTATAATCGCTATGCGCTAATGCTATCCATAATGTGAAATCGACCGTTGTATTATTTGTGATCATTATTTTTTTTAATATTTAACCTTTTCAAAATTTAAAAACAAAAAAAAAAAGGTTTCTTTCTGATATTTTCAAGATTACAAAAAATATGGAGTAAATAGATCTGATAATTTTGAGTTATCGAATTAAAATCGATCTATGGGGGCTTCGACTCCCCCTCTTCAATCCGTTTAGATAACAATCAATATTTCACGACCACCCTGTCAGGAGTCGAACCTCGGAATTACAGCGTAGAGGGCAAGCGCGCCAACCGTTACACTACGAGGTGGAATTACCTTCTCTTTATATATTTTTTTAGGATCTTTACCTAAAAATAGACATCAAATCGAAAATACTTCCAATTCATTCACACCTAGAACTATGCTAAATATAGATTGATGAAATAATATATTTCTTGTGCGAATTTGTTTGTTTTAAAAACTAGACCTCACGTAGGTAGACGATTTCAGTCACGAGTCTACACGACAGGAATGTTTAGCTCGTTATTTAACATCCAACGTCTAGTGAGACAAATGCCCAAAGTTGCTAAACCTCACGAATACATACGTCACTAACAGGGCCGTTCTAACACATATAATCATATTATCTACTGATCCCGGGAGATTTAATAAATAATCATACATTTAGTTTCAGCTGTTACCATGAACCTAAACTTGAGCTAGTTTACAAAAATGTCCTTCTTTGGCTCTGATATATTTACATTCGAAGATTGTATACTGCTTAAAGCCAAAGTAAATTACAATATTTTAAGTTTGCCCAAATGTTTCTAGATTAGGCTAGATTCCACTCCATATGGAGTTACAATAATTTAAATTTTATTGCAACAGAAATGAAAAACATTTTTCAGAATCTAATTTGAAAATCAGGGTATTCATTTATTTAAATACATACATAAGTTTATTGTACATTATTTGAGACAATAAATCCCAACTCCATGGAACTGAAAGTCCTGTGTTGGGATGGGACGAGCAATTAATTGACACAGACACATAAGTATATAACCACAAATACAGGATCAGTAACATAAAAACATATTTTTAAAAAACATGCTCGTATATATGGCACATCAATATGGTAATCAGTCAACTCAAACATTTTGAAAATCATCAAGGAGTTTTCTACTCAAATCCCTCCCACTAAGGAAAATCTAGTCATTAACTTCTTTCTCGAAAATGGTTTTTGACCTTGAGAGTTTAATACGCTCTTCCAAAATATTGAACACTCTCGGTGCGATAAATGAGAGATATCTCTGAGCGAAAGTCGTACTTGTTTTGGGTATGACATAATTCGTGCTCTGGGAAAACCTCTTACGAAAATTTTGCCGAGACCTCTCCTTATAGTTCGACCAGCAGTGTGTAAGTGCTTCTTTTAGGTACAGTTGTCTCATATCTAGCACCTTTATGTGTTGACAATTAAAACATGACCAGCTGTTTTTAACACATAACGTTACATTATTTATTCTGTTTATGGCGTCTGGTGATGTCCACATGCTATACTTGGGAGAAGATGATGCAAAAAAAAATTAAGAAAAATTAGTAAAAACTGTTTAAGATATCTTCGCTACCGCCAAGCGTTCACTTTTTATAACATTCAAACTTGTTACTCACCAACATCATTTCTGATAAAATAGATTCCCTTAAATGAGTTACCAGCATTAATCTTAAGGTACCACAGAGATAAACTCGTTATATACAACTATTAGGCAGAACAAATTTTACAAAAAGCACTACAATTAACCGTATTATGGATACATATTACAGACAATTTAACCACATAGATATATTTACAAAAAAATATCAAAAATGCCATAGGTAATGCATTGTTTTTTCCCGCTTCCTCCTCTCCGTTCCTCTCTTTCTTGACATAAATATCAGTCTTATTGTGAGAATTTCTTTTAACATAATTACGAATCCCCGTACTGAGGGCCAACTTCTCGTGACACCTGATTTTTGTTATTCGAAAAATTTATATCAAACTTATAGGTTATTTTTAATAACATATTATGTAGGTGCATATAAAATGTATTTGTATGTTTATTTTGAACCAACGCAACGTACGCGTATTGTCATACCTACATTGCTTTATTCATGACATTACATCGTATTAACTGCATTTTGTGGTTACCTACCGTTTTATATGGGACTTTTTTTTTTTTTTTTTTTTTTTTAATTTATTTGGAAGTTCAACAAGAATACATACAATACATACATTTTTTAAGTGAGCATAACTAACGTTCTTTACATATATTCTCAATTATAGAACTTCAACATCTTCCATAAATTATATAAAATAAGAGTGTAAATTCAATTTAAGTAATGGTAAAGATTAAGTTTAGTGAAAGGTAAAAATAAAGAAAGATTTTTTTTTTTTTTTAAAGAAAAGAAAAGAGAAATTAAAAGCATATAAGATATAATAAAAAAGACTAAAATTAATTTACATACACAAAACTAAGGATTAGGCATTTGATCTAAGATACATAGTAATGTTTTTTTTATAACTATTTGCTCTATCATGACAAATGTCAATGTTAACTTTTTTTTCCATTTTGTTATAGAGTCTTAACATACTTGCAAGAGGGTTAGAATGTGCCATATTGTTTGTAAAAATTGGAAGGTAAAATGTATTAGGTGATCTAAGGCGCCTACGGGGAACGTACAATGACACACTTCGAACACAAAACACTGAATCAACATTATTGTGAATTATATTATACAAGTACATCATATCTATAATTTGTCTCCTAGTTTCTAACTTTTCAATTTTAAAATACTCCAAGCGCTCTTCATAACATTGAAGTATTCTGCCCATGTTACACTTAAACGACAAAGAACGAAGAAATTTTTTCTGTACAGTTTCAATTATATTTTTATAAATCACATAATGAGGTGACCAAACAATACTTCCAAATTCCAACTTGCTACGTACAAGAGAATTATACAAACAAATTATTGATGCTGCATTTCTAAATGGCTTGGATATTCTGTGTATGAAGCCCAGCATTTGTAAAGATTTCTCTTTAACAATATTGAAATGATTGGAAAAAGTTAAACGTGAGTCAAATGTGATTCCAAGATCTCGGATTGTGCTTACTGAGTTGAGGTCAATATTATTAATGCTATAAGTAAAACAGTTTTGAGTTCTTTTTCTTGTAAACGTTATTTGATAGCATTTTTTAACATTAAGGTGCATATCATTCAGTTTACACCATTCACTTAAGGAATCAAGATCTTTTTGAAGCATTGCGTGATCATCTGTTGATTCAATTTTACGAAATATTTTCAAGTCATCAGCATAGAAAAGATAATTACACTCTAACAGGGAGCCAAGATCGTTTATAAAAATTAAAAATAATAATGGTCCAAGATTAGAGCCCTGCGGCACACCAGATGTTACAGTTAAAGGTGATGATTCAAATTTATTTATGCATACAATTTGAGTTCTGTTTTTCAAATAAGATATCATCCAATTTAGAAGATCGCCATGTATACCGATTGCTTCCAACTTTTGTATCAATATATGGTGGTTAACTTTATCAAAGGCCTTCTGGAAATCTGTATACACAGCATCCACCTGACATTTTTTATTAAATGATGAACAAATATAGTCACAATATTCCAGAAGGTTAGAATTAATAGATCTTTTAGGAAGAAAACCGTGTTGTTTGGGACAAATTAATGGCTTAACATATTCCAGAACAACTTTATAGATTAACGATTCAAAAACTTTGGCAAAACATGAAAGAATACAAATAGGTCTGTAATTCGTGACAGACGATTTATCCCCAGATTTATGGATGGGGGTCAC
This sequence comes from Micrasema longulum, assembly GCF_059751315.1. Taxonomy (NCBI): domain Eukaryota; kingdom Metazoa; phylum Arthropoda; class Insecta; order Trichoptera; family Brachycentridae; genus Micrasema; species Micrasema longulum. Next base: position 253,754 of record NW_028279338.1, read on the forward strand.
ATTAGCAATCTTCCACAGATCAGGAAAAATACATTCATTAAGAGATTTTTTAAATATCATGTACAATGGTTTGCTTAATTCATTACTGCAGTTTTTTAAAAACATACTTGGTATCTGGTCAGGCCCTGGACCCTTATTAATATCCAAATTTTTTAGAGAAATTTTGATTACATCTTCGTTAATTTTTAAATCAGATTGGTTAAATTGGTAGTATCTATCATTTGATATATTCTGAACAATGTTTGATTTACTGAAAACAGAGGCAAAATAATTCGAGAACATTTCAGCTACGGCAATTCCATCACTGGCGCGTTCATTTTCATATATCATAACTTTTGGAATACAGTTAGTAGCACGCTGTGTTTTAGAAAATGACCAGAATACCTTCATATTGTCTACTAAGCCTTCCTCAACAGATTTAATATAAGTTCTATAGCATTTCTTTTGCAAAGCTTTGGATCTTTTTCTTAGGATGGAGAATGCCTCATAATCCAATGGATTATTGTATTTTTTCGCCCTCGTCCGCATTTTATGTTTTTCTTTAAAAACCTTAATTAATGGTTTACTAAACCACTGTGGATAATTACAATTTGATTTACTATTTTTAAATGGGGCATGTCTATTTATTATTTCCCATAAAATGTTGTAGAAAATCAAGACCATATCATTTGTATTATGTTCTCCAAACTTCATCTTCCAGTCTTCAGATGATATGTCTTGACGGCAGAGTTCGTAATTACATTTTTTAAAGTTGTATTTGAAAGTTTCGCAATTTTCATTCAATAATTGAGTATTCTCAATCTCAAATGAAATTTCGATTGCTGGATGATGCTGATCAATTGCTACAAGACCGTCGACTGGAAAAACTTTTAAATTATTTTTATCAGAGAAAACTAGATCCAATATTCGACCATTATGATTGCATTGATAATTAAATTGATAAACGTTACAGATACATGCAAAGTCAACCAAAATTAATGATTTTGGGCTAGTATAATTTGTAGGACAGAGAAAATTATTATTACCTGAAGCATCTGATACCCATTTAATTTCAGGTATGTTAAAATCGCCCAGAATGATGCATTGTGAATTTGATTTACGTTGAAGACATCTGTACTGAAGCTTTAGAAAGCAGCTATTATAGTTAGAGATATTTAAATTTGGAGGAATATATGCTACACAAAGATAAATACTAAAGTTTGAAGTAATATTTGATTTGATTTCCACCCAAATGTCTTCATTTTCACTTTCAAATGTTTTATTTCTATTGGACACTAGTTTTTTCGAGACTGCTATCAAAACTCCTCCACCTTGCCTTGAAGTAGAACTTGATGTTTCGCGATCTCTTCTGAAGACAGCATATCGCCGGTCAAATATTTCTTCACTAAATATTGTTGAGTTAAGCCAAGTTTCCGTCAAGCAGATTATGTCATAGTTATTATTTAAAACCTCTTGATGAAAATTTTCGGTTTTGGTCTTCATGCCTCTTGTATTTTGATAATATATATTTAACGAAGTGAAAAGAATTTTATTTGTTCAATTTCATGTACATTTGTTGCATAAGAAATAAGAAGAGAAATCACCTATAAATTAACTAATAGTATTTAGACAATCTAAACTCTTATTACTTGTTGCACATTATTCATTTAATGTGTGTTAATTACATTTTAAAATATATATTTTTTCCAAATGAAGGTTTTGAAATTTACCAGACTTTATAAAAATACAATTATAACATTACTTAACTAGAATATTTTTAAAAGGTTTCGAAATTTGATTTTAACTATTTTTTTTTCATATATTCAAACCAAGCTCTCTCCTATACTTTGTTCTATATAAATACACGTTATAATTTTTTTTATTTTTTTAATAACATACCTTAACCCTTTCATTTACATACAAACACATGAATACAAACGTCACACACATACAATTATGCAAACTCTACTTATTTATTGGGTATTATTAGATAAACAGTGATTTTTAAAATTGGCTCGAGTATCGTTAATATGTCTCTAATTATTGTTTAGGTAACAGCAGTAAGAATCCCAAATATAGCAAAATCGGCTTGAACATACAACTTTATTCTGGTCCCCATACTATGAAAATCACAAATATAAAATAGAAAAAGTCCAAAATAAATAAATTAAATGTCTATCATACAGAAATAATTACCAATTCAATAATTATAATGAAGCGAGAGTACATTTTAAAATAAACTCCTTGGATAATAGACGACAGATTGATGACTTAATGTTTTTATTTAAGCTTTTAAATGGCATTACTGACTGACCCAATTTACTAAGTATAATTAATTTCCATGTACCTTTTAAACGTACCCTTCTATATCAAATTATTTAACTGCACCGATGTCACTAATGCAGCAAAAAATTCGTGCATTTATAGAAAATGCAACCCATACAATAATATTATTGGAGCCAATGTGAGTGATATCTTCAACTTGAATAATAATAAATTCAAAAGGGAAATCAATGACAGCATGGAGGCATTGTCACCGTGGTGATGAGTAAATATGATATTATTTTTTTATTTATTCTTAAATTAACAATGGTAAATACATACATACATTTATTTCCGGTTTTCCGAATTCTTTTCTTGTATAATATAACTTTATTTATGACACATTACGTATATTGAAAATTATAAGTTTGAGATCATTTTAAGTCTAGTTTTAAGTATCTATTATATTATAACCGTATTATTTTATATGACTGTATATTTCAATAAAAAATAAAAATAAAAATAATAACAATTATAATTTTAATATCACTTAAATCCAGCGAATATCGGAAGCTTTTAAAATTGATAATAATTCTTTGATATCCAATTTTCTTGTGTAAAAAAGGCAGTTGCAAATTATCAGTAATGTTTCCTTTGTGGAAATTAGAAATTATCAATAGGTATGTTAAACATAAGCATTTTTTTTAATTTATAAAAAAGTGTATTCAAAAATAAAAAAAATGTATTAGGCTTATAAAATTAACTAACTTAGAATCAAGTTTTGGAAATAGCAAAAGTAGATTAAAAATGTATCTACGTACGTGTTTAGTAAAAATATTGTTTGAGATATATATTTACACCAAAACTGACTCTGTAGCTAATGGTAGAAGGGAGCATTTTCCCCTGAGACATGGATTAGTTTCACATATATAACACAACCCCTGTGTTAAAAAAACAAAATCGTTAGCACAATACTACATAAGTGTTTAAGTAACTAATTGTTATTTGGGTGATTGGGTCTGAATAAAAAGTACGTTTATATAAAGTCGTCATATAATCATCATTATTTGGCCACGAATTTGATTATGCATAGGGCACTGCATCGATAAACTAAATACAGCATATATCAGTTACATGAAGGTATGGTGATAGGGCATACGTTTAAAGTGCCAGTCCGTAATTATATATTACTGTAGTGCAGAAGCACTTTTTTAATTAATATTTTACGTTGATTGTCCGAGTAACCGAACCTGGGACCTCAAATATAGTAGGCGTTCGTACCATCCACTACTTATGGAGGACTCAACTCCACCCGATTTCTTTTTACAGGATTTTTACCAGAGCTGCCATCTAGTCGGAAACACTCGTCCAGGATTTTGATTCTATTTCACAAATAAATCTGCATTCTTTATTTTTTCGGAAACAGAAAAAACATATTAAATATTGTATATACACTACACGAAGGTGAGATGTTCAGTCTTACGCTTTTGATGCCAGACCCGGGACCATGAAACATTCAAGTGTAAAAACACCGTTTTAGATATTTCATGTCAGCTATGTCAGGAATCGAACCCGAGATCTCTTGCATTGTAGGCAAATGCACTGACTAATTCACTAAGAGTCGAACAAACATTTTTATATTGCTAAAATAATTCAATTGTCTTCTAAATAACATAATATGTGAGTTTGTCCAAATGTTCGTAGACAAAAGACTGGATTTCACCCCCTCGGGAGTCATTAAGATTAACAAATTACAACAGGGATGGAGAATACCTGGTCAATACCAACTAGTCCAAGAAGAAGTGTAAACATTGAAAAATTGTTTTCAGGCGTTGCCTAGTATGTGAAATAATTCAGTCAGATAAATCTCTTCACAACAATAAAGGTTTCAGCTCTTTAACTTCACTAAAATCAACAAATGGAAGAATTGAAGAAATACGGATGTTCAAACATAGGCAAAATGGTGAATGTTACACAGAGTGAAAGTGGCCACTTAAACCAGCCAATGACAGGTCATAAGCCCTGTAAATGCCTTGACATCCATATTCCCTTATTTAAGGTATTCTCCATCCCTGTTGTAATTTGTTAACATAATTTGCTTTTATTTTTATGGATATCAATAACTTAACGCCAAGACTAGTGAATATTAATTTTGAATCTGCATTATGGAAAACAAATTTAGCTAATCCTAGATCCTAATTAGCCAAAGCTCTAAAAACTGATCAATTGAAGCCCGTCGAGCACATTTAATATGCTCATTAGGACAGATTCATTAAAGCTCGCAAGTCTGATTAAATGAGGCCCAAAGTGCCAAATTTACTAGGATGTAATAGTCAGCAATAGTCGATCGTTGCCTGCTAGTCTTGTTTTATTTAAAACTTATTCTTATGTTTGTGTGAAGTCGTCATTTATGGCAGTTATTACCATAACTTGATGTTGAATGAGTTTTGTATATCCTATGTTTATTTTAAATTTAAACCTATTTTTACCTTAAAAAAAATTCAAAAGCATGTCGCCTTTAGTGGTCAAAACTTTGGCCAGTAATGGTCCTCAGTCTACATAGTGTATTAAACCAGCCAGTGACTAGTTATAAGCATTGTAAATGCCTAGACTTCCATGTACATTCTCGAAAATGTTCTCCATTACTGTTGTAACTAATATTTCTTTTTCATATGCAGTTTTTCTTCAACAAAATGCAAGGGTCCGTTATTTTTAAAGTAGGGTTATTTTATTTAACCCTTTCGCCATGGGTTCATTCAAATATACAAGAAATTGAACATTCATTTTCTCTCGTACCTAACAAAATTAAAAAACAAAGAGCATGTTTTTTAATTGCTGGTATCCCTAAATACGTCCCTATTTTTTATGCTAATCTTATCAGCCGACATAAGACAGAAAAGTTTACTTACTGGTTTGATAACTGGCTTCTGGCTGGTTTATTTATTTTTGAGCAAATTGCATTCGACTTAAACAAGATATTTATGACATCTTTTAAAAATATTTCACTTAAACCAAATAAGTTTGACTGTATTAAAATATATTTTAAGATAAAAACAAGTTTTACGAACTTTGTCAGTTTATTATCAGTTTGACACTCAGTGTTTATTAAACATAAAAAAATCATGCCTTTTTATACCCGGAGATTAAAGTAATAGAAAAATATCACTATTTTTGACAATTTTAAAGTAACAGCCGACTGTGTTTTATAGATCCACGAAATGCAGTCGAGTAAAAAAAAATCTGCTTGTTAGTAGCAAAAAAAATATTTTTAAATTTATGATTTCGAATTCCCGCGAAAACGGTCATAGCATGCTCCTAATACGTTACGATTTATGTAAATTTTCAACTTTGTTTGTCACCGTTTAAATTTAAATAGAACATCTTCACGAATCTTGACGTTACAATGATCAAAGCCGAATACGTCGCGTTTTCCTAGAAACATGCTCCATTTAATGTATGAAAACATTTCTCCATAATTTACATATTGGTTTTGAAAAAAATTAATTCCAAATCCATTTCATATATTTTAATCGGTATTCCTTATTTATGGTATTTCCCTACAATTAAATAATTTATGATATTTGCCATTCCTAATTTACTTCGTTATTTATTTACCTAAGTATAAAAAGTACATATATTAAACAATGTATTTTATAGTAATAAAGCACAATTTATAAAAGTTATTTTTAGAACGGTGTATGTTATTATCGTTTTCAAATTATTTTGTTTAAAAAGAGTAGCTTTAAAAAGGTATGTGTATTTTTTGCTGTGAAATAGAACACTGTTATGTTAAGTGTTTTTATGTTTACGTATATTTATATATGTTTTTAGAGCCATATCATGACTTTTTTCATAAAAAAAAGAAATCTTTGCGTTTTTATGATTTACCCAAATATTTCAATTTTGGTGGACCTCAGACCTTTGGTCCTTGAGTCCACGACACTAGCCACAGGACCACAACCCGATTCTTTACTTACTTACTTACTTAAATTTACTCACTTACTTGTTAAATTACTTGACCAACTTAAGAATAACATTTTTATGGGGTACTTTTAAAAACATGAATTATTTAGCAAATCGGATATTTAAAAAAATATATTTAATTTTAAAAAAAATTCACCATGAGGTATGTCCCTCTGAAATTTTGTGGTCTGACCTTGAAAGTAATTATGAAAGGTAATTATGCCGTGTAATTCGATGTATTTCATTGCTGTATACGGCAACATTTATTAAGCGTACGGCATAATTTATTAAACATACGTTTATTAAACGTTAAATAATTTCTGAAGCACAAAAAAATAAAGAAAAACCTCTAGTTTTCTTATAATAAATCCAGCTAGGAAACACATAATACGAAATATTTTTTACACTTATATAAATTAATTAAGGTTTGAAAGGGTTAATGAGCTTCATAGCAAAGGCGATTCGTTTGTGGTCCAGAGAGCTTTTAGTGCACAGCGTATTTCAGTTACTACACTAAATCCTGAAATGAGAGCTATTTTCAGAGATGCGGCGCCCTAATGTGCTAATGCAAATCTGAGTAGCTGAATTATTAATGTTCAGTTAAATAAGAAAAACATTATACGCCAAAGCTTATGTATTTCGTAGGTCTTGTTTAATTTGTATGTGTCCAATTGGACGAAGAATACAGCTTTTATCCTTAAAAACGTATTAAAGGACACAAAAAAACATGTAACAAAAATATAGTATATGTACCTTTCAAAAAACAATAGTCATTTTCATAAAAAATAATCGAAGAAAATACCGAAAACACAATAAGTGTTAAGTTTTCCATTTCACCATTCTCCTAAAAAAAATATTTTTCGATTTGTAACTCTCTTTTATCGAAGATGCGATATAAATAGATACTCATAATATTATAGAGCTCTATATCGACTCCTTGAAATAATATGGTTCCCTCTGACACCAATACTTTATTATTTAATACAATCTCAGAAGTAGGTACCGCCAACCATCGAGCATAGACAACAAACACAACAGGTTGGCAACCCAGAAGATAAGTGACATAGGTAAGCATATAAAAGCACCGACGCACTGATCGCTCCGACTTCTCTACCTCTGCAGCCCGCCACCTACTACTAAGATCCAAGATCTACGTCTTCCGAAATGATTTTCAACCGATGAGTACAAAATATTCCTATAATCCTAACTTCCGTGTTCATTATTATTACTTGAAAATTCTATAACATATCTTGTTCATTATATTTTATTTTTTTTTTCTTAATAAATAGTTTTTAAAACTCGTGTAAGATTCGAATTAATTTTATTTATGAACTTTGAAGCAACATTTTAAAGAGCAAAGTGAGGGCCACGTGTGAGGTGGTGGATGTAGGACTTTAGGCGACTTCCTACACCACATTTTGGCCTGCAGTGCAGGAATAAAAACAGCACCACGTAGCGTATACACGCTGGTCGACCTACCTATAGAGACAATGGTAGAGTCTTAGTGATACTGTAAAGGTAGAGTCGACAATTGGTGTTCAACACAACTGGCGACCCTGACAATAGGCCCCTCTTCACCTTGTTTTACAAATTGTAGGTATTATATATCTGGATGCGGTTGAAAATTTAAAAAAACACTTTCTTATTCCTTTAACATCCATAAGAAGGCGTTAGTGTATTTACGAGCACATAGATGAAATTATGAAAACTGGAAATGGAAATGTTTTTACTCGGTAATTCTAATTAACTAAAGTTTGTGGTTTATTATCATTTATTTACTATTATATATTATTATGCACATAAAATTATACATTTATGCAACGTTGCTTTGACTATCTAACTAGGGTTATTTACCCCGTTCTAAACCAGTCAAAAAATATATACAAAAGAACAGTAATAAATATATTGAAACTATAATAAATGAAGTAGACACAATCAAAATATAGTGAAAAATATAGAAAAATACATAGTAAAAAAACATACTAAAAAATGTAGTAAAAACATAATTGAAAACTCAGTAAAATACGTAGTAAAAACAAAATACGTAGTTAGAAACATAGTAAAATGGATATTAAAAAATATGTTTGAAAACCCAATAAAATACGGAGTAAAAACAAAATACACAGTAAGAAACATAGAAGATGTATTAAAAAATATATTAAAAAAACACATAGCAAAATTCCTAGTAAAAAGAAAAAAAAACGTTGTAAAAAAACAAAGTAAAAGATGTATTAAAAAAAATTACAAATGTAGTAAAAACCATAGAAAATACAAAGTAAAAAGTAATGAGGATCTTCAAAAATTCCATAAATAAAAAACTAAAAATATATAATTACAATTCAAATAAGAACATGTGTTGGCCATTTAACAGCCAACATCAACCCCTCAGACTCTCTGCGACCAATTTCTCTGAGAAGAGTAGTCATTAACTTCTTTAGCGTGTGGCTCTTACAATATTTGAACCAAGTTTTGAACCAAGTTATTTCAATTGGTCGCTATGTAAAACCGTGACGCCGCGATTCTGAACGCTATCTTCATCGGTCTATATCGAAACGGTATAAACTAACATCGATATTTTTGTATCAAAATGTGTATATTTGTATAATAATTCAAAGTGTCTTCGTAGATAAATTGTAATTGTAAATATTTATTTTTAAAAAATGTAAACATATTTTGTTTTTTATATCGAAAACTTAATTTTAATTGGTAGATAAAATTTTACGCAAATTTTGACTTCCCGTTAGAATGCGGACCCAGCTTGTGTTATTTTTCAAACAACGTCATTGGCCAAAGCATGTATTTCAAGCAACGCAGCATCAGTGACGCATTAAGTCATACATATGATTCATTATTATGTGTATACGTAAACGGTTATTCATACGATAAAAAGAGAATATTTGTACTAGACGTCCGCCCCCCTTTCAAAAACTCCATGAGTATGGACAGCAGTTGCGTTGATGGAATTCTAATTACAAGTTCCAACAACCGGTTAAAGCTCCTCCTCCTCGTTAATTGACTTCCAACGGCTTTTCTGATTGGCCATTAAATTCAATAAACGGTTTTGCCTCTAGATGGAAGTACCTAGTAGTCATGCAGTTAGAAAAGCAAAAAATGAATCAAACAAAATGCCGTGATCTCTTCAGGCGAAACGGAAGGTCGGTTAATAGTGTAGATTAGCACGGTCCGTCAATAGTCAAGTGAGCTTCTGTTGTTTTTGTTGGGTTTTCTGTTGTTTCCTCTTAGAAATTTGAACGCTATTTTGTGTTTATTTTATGTAGCGTACGTGGGCGGGTTTTTGAATTTGCAGTAGGTATATCAATAATGTTATGGGTTTGTCCAAAACTTGATAGACAAGGACTGGATTTCACATTTTAGAGAAATTTTCTGGGTTTTTGGCCTAACACATACATATCACTCTGTTTTTGTATGCATACCAGGCGCGTGCGGTGAATATTATCAGTATGGATGCTGAATAAAACAATCATGGTCTTACTTTTAGTTGGCATGATTGTAGATGTAGATATAAAATCAATATAGCATAGAATCAGTTTTGTAAAGTGCGCCCAAGGCATTATATTTAAAAATGATGCTTTACAAGTTTTCCGTTATAATAATAAAACTTAACAGTTTATCGTCTATATACGGAGCACATAAGCCGGCGCGTCAAGCGGTGAAGCTATAACAACTATACCTAAATCTCGAAATGTTCTTAAATTTAGACATCTTTTAATAATACGCAATTTAAATCATTATGAAATACGTTATTAAAGTCGTTTTTTCTTTGCATTACACTAGTTGGATGCTCTTATTTCTATGCGTCTCGTATAAAAATAATACAACGTTAAACAAAAATTATGCGCATGCCCGGAAATTTGAACATTTGTAATAGGAATGGACTCAAAATGAAGAGTAGTATCCAGATTCAAAGGTCAAGGTACTTCAATACGTTGATATAGGAAATACGCATACTGTGCTGCTGAAAATATTGTTTGAAATTGTCAATCACGTGCACTCGAACATTTTTTGCGACCATTTTGGGAATATTTCTGTTTTTTTTTATTTCATATTTGTAATTTTTAATTCTAAAATACATATTATTCCATATATATGGGCGAAACGCACCTGGTACATACCTCCCTTCCTCTACATTCGTGAATTTTCTCATACACACGCGCTCATTTTTCCGACTTTCGAAATGTTCGCCATAAAGTATTTGCTGAATTTGGTGTTTTGTTTTTCTTCATTTATCAACAATCACATTGTCAATCTTAATTTGTTGCAACAGAGGAAACATTTTTTGAAAAGGGAATGTGGAAGTCAAGGTGTTTACAGGGCTTGTGACCTGTCGTTAGCTGGTTTAAGTGGCCACTTGACACACTGTAACACTCACCCAACTGCCTTTGTTTAAACATCCGCATTTCCTCAACTCTCCATCTGTTGACTTTTGTGAAGTAAAAGAGCTGAAACCTTCATTATGTGGGTGATATTAATTCGGCTAAACCAATTCGCCTAAATTTTTTTTTCCAATTTCTTTACTTCTTCTTTTACCAGTTAGTTGATGCAACAATGTTTTGAGTATGTTCAAATGCTTGTAGACTGACTGAATTTCCTCTTTAGGGAGTTATTCACATCTAAATTTTGTAAACATTGTAAATCCTTTCAGCCGTTCATTCGCTGTCCACTCGCTCTGCGTGTCTAAACCGACCCTGCGCTTTCTTTTTGATTTATCGATAATGCTTGTTTAGCCTTACTAATGCACGGATCTCGACATGCTTGGACCTATCATTCATAGTTTTACCACAAATTTGCAAAAGAAATCGCATTTCAACAGCATTCAGCCTAAGCTGTGGCTGGCTTAGCTAATCACTTTATTCCCTGTGAAACATTAACCATGTTGCCTATGTTTGAACATCCACATTTCTTCAATTCAGCTTGAACATTTAACACATGATAACAGAGATGAATTATTTTTTAGAGAAGGGAATATGGAAGTCTAGGCATCCACAAGGCTTATGACCTGCTATTGACTGGTTTATGTGGCCACTTTACACACTCTGTAACATTCACTATTCTGCATATATTTAAACATTTATATTCTTTCGACTCCATTCGTTAACGTTTGTGAAGTGAAAGAGCTGGAACCTTTATTGTTGCGGGTGAGAGTCATTATTACATCTACACACTAGGCAATGACTTAAAATATTTTCTAATTTTTATTGGACCAGGAAAGGGTTGTCTGAGTCTTTTGTTTTGTTTTGTCTGGTAGTTTATTGTATAATTTCAACCAATTAGTTAGTCTCGACTGTCTTTGTCTCATTAAAGAATTTAGAAAATTAATCGTTCTTATATTCCCGTATTGTGTTCATGTTTAATACATTTTTTATTCAAGTTTTAGTTTTTCGTCTACAATTATATCTGTGGCTAATTTATTAATAAATTTTAAGGATTCTTATTAAGAGTTTAATTACATTTAATAGTGTAATGTGTTAAAAGAGTTCTAAAGTTCCTGTTAGATAAGAAAGATCATAAACTACATCTAATGTTTTATTTTGCTGTCTGAAGTTTGTTAACGTTATTTTGATTTCCTGTTCCCTTTTCTCGTTATAGAATTTTGATAAATAGGTGTTCGAATATCATTTTCCTGTCACTGTCTTGCAGATGCTTCCCCGATACTGTGCAAAAAAGACAACTGCATGTCAGACATTTTGTTAGAATAGACAAAATCGGCGTTTCGTTGTCCCGTTTTCAGCACCGCACCTCAAAACTTTGAATGGTGAAATGGTGAATGTTACACAGTGTGTAAAGTGGCCACTTAAACCAGCCAATGACAGGCCATAAGCCCTGTTAATGCCTTGACTTCCATATTCCCTTATTTAAGGTATTCTCCATCCCTGTTGCAATTTGTTAATCTTAATGACCCCCGAGGGGCTGAAATCCAGTATTTTGTCTACGAACATTTGGACAAACTCACATATAGATTTAATTAATAATTAATGAATTAATATTTTATGTCAACCCTGACAAGAATCGTATGGGCTAGTTTCGCTTTTACATTTTCCATTTTCCATTCTGTGGGATAAAATAAAAAAACCTTTCGGGTCAACACATTTATTATCGACATTAATTTTAAAGGATACAAAAAGCTAAATATGCGTTATGTAATTAAATATAAGTTTACAATTTCAAAGGATAATTATATTATAATAATTGAATGATGGTTACTTATGATATGTTCAAACATTTTAAATGAGATTTTTTTTACATAAACACATATAGGTAATATAATTAGTATATTGAGATCAGAACTTCAATGTTATTTTGCTTTCTTGTCACAAATCGAACATTCGAAGTGAAATTTTACATTTAAAGTTTAAATAAGACTCATTAGTCGGATCTTTATATAATCTTCAAAGTCATACAAGAGAGCCTTCGTCTCAATTCAAATTAGATTAATTTAACAGCAAATTCGATTATAATAATTTCAAGCAAAATATCGTAAAAAACACGCATCAGATCGTAAGTAACGTGTATCAGATCTTATGTTACGCGTATCAGATCGTAAGTAACCAGTTTTAGTTCACAAGTAACACGTATCAGATTGTAAGTACTGTATATCAGATCTGAAGTTACGCGTATCAGATCGTAAGTACCGTATATCAGATCTTAAGTTACGCGTATCAGATCGTAAGTAATGTGTATCAGATCTTATGTTACGCGTATCAGATCGTAAGTAACCAGTTTTAGTTCACAAGTAACACGTATCAGATCGTAAGTACCGTATATCAGATCTTAAGTTACGAGTATCAGATCGTAAGTAACAAGTTTAAGTTCATAAGTAACACGCATCAGATCGTAAGTACCGTGTATCAGATCTTAAGTTACGAGTATCAGATCGTAAGTTACAAGTTTAAGTTCATAAGTAAAACTAATCAGAACGTAATTAAGATCGTAAGTATAACACCACAAACATCGCAACACATTTATTAATACATGGGATAAATTTTCACAATTGGATATAATTATTTGATTAAATGACATATTGAATACACAAAAGATTAATATTTTATATTAACAGATTAGATACATTGTATTAACAAACTCCGTTCGATATCTTTTGAATATCTTATTGCTAGATACACGGGATTGTTGGGAATTGAATCACCAAACAATTTGATAATAGATATATATCAATATAATATTACAATTAACCAATATTACGACACAAAAAAATAGGAATACAAGAAAAGAAGATGCTCAGTAATTATAATTTGAGTTCTTTGCTAATTATCAAATTTCAAGTTTGCTTACAACAATAACTAAAACAGTAACCTTTTAAATGGTATTTTAAAATGTTATCTAAACAGACATTGAAATAATAGGTAGGTTAACATATTAATTATGCACAAATTTAAAATGTCGTTAGGGACCATGTGTAACATACGTATTTATTGTTTTTGATTTACAGTTTTTATTTTCTCTTGAATATCCAACACTTTGTCATTTACAGCATTCAAATATCCATCGACAATAGTACAATACAAATATGTGAATTGAATTAAAAAATTTAGTCGTATTGCATAGTAAATTGTAAATCAAAAAATTAAAGTTAATCAATCAAATGTTTAGTCAATAATAATGAAATTAGTTTTGATCAATAATAATTTATGTTCATAACAAATCATTAATAATTACTGTTAAAATAATGACATTAAAATAATTTTTCTTTTTCATTCATTGAAATAATATTCAAAAAAGCTTTATTGTTGATTTTAAAAGTGATATAACGAAATTTTATGCAACTGATATGTAAAGCGCACCATGAAATACAGAAAAGGAGATTTAAGTCCTTTACAAATAATTATAAATTATACAATTTGATAGATAATTCCTTAACCACTAAACATTATTTACATAAATATGAATCAGGTTCCTTATACTAAAGTGATATTGAGATAGAAAATAGAGGGTTTTTTGATTTCATTACACATTCATAATCAGAACTATTATATTTTTTTACTAGTAAAATGAAGGTTGGTACATAAAATAAACTATCAAACAAACAATCTCTATACAAATATGGCCATTATATTGTTTAAACTAAAATTAGTTTACTGGCAAATAGGGTGGGTAAACTTAGAATGGTAAAAGGTAAAAAATAATAGTTACAAGAGTGTTTTATATCAGGAAGAAGTGTTTAAAGCAGCGCTCATGATTGTCAGGCGCACTACATATTATTATATCTAGACAATTTGGTAGCATAAAGTTACACCACGTCGTACTTTAAGAGATTATATTTCCCGCCATGTAATAAGAGTAACTAGACCACGACGTGCTACAAAAATAGATTACGACGCACTACAAGAGTAGATCACGGTGAACTACAAGTGTAGAGCACGAAGTGCTAGAGTAGACCAAGACATACTTCCGAAGTAGGCCACTACGTACTACAGAAGTAAATCACGACGCACTACAAGAGTACATCACGGCGAACTACAAGAGCAGATTACGGCGAACTACAAGAGTAGAGCACGAAGTGCTAGAGTAGACCAAGACATACTTCCGAAGTAGGCCACTACGTACTACAGAAGTAGACCACGACGCACTACAAGAGTAGATCACGGCGAGCTACAAGAGTAGAGCACGAAGAGCTAGAGTAGACCAAGATATACTTCCAAAGTAGGCAACTACGTACTACAGAAGTAGACCACGACGTGCTACAAGAGTAGTTTAAATGGTCGTCTCGCCGTGGTTGATTCAACAGTTGGACCACGTGGTGCTATAAACCGTAAGGCGATGTTTAATAAACATGAGTATTTTACAAATAATTTAAGTTTTCTCCGTATGCATGAATTGAGTGTATTAAATTGGATTACCTAATTTCAAGTTGTGGGTTTTCACGATAACGTCATTTAAAATGTTTGGGTCGGATTGTTAAATGATTTAAGGAAGGATTCGACGTTAGTCTTGTGAGTTTAAATAATAAACAAAAAAGGAAACTTCATGCATGTGGATTAACCATAGTATTGTCTCAATCTTACTTTTTTATACAAGAAGTCTATTTATCGATATAAAATCGTTGTTTCTAACAATTAACCAAAGGTTCAACTAGTTACGAAAATAGTGAGGTGATCAAATTATACCTACCAAAATTTACACTATACGATTTCGTGAGTTCGCCAAACATGAGTGCGAAAAAATATAAAATGCACAATTATTACTGTACAAATCAATTTGACAATTTTATCGATATATTTATAACTTAATATTATTTCTTATGCACAAAAATATTTCAAGAAAATACGTGGGATTTTTTTTTTAGAATGTGGTAGGTAAGGGAAGTATTCAATAAACATTAATTTACATTTTATCATTGAAAGGGTGATAGCTAATGCATCTATATATAGTTACATAATATCTTATACTTAATGGTACATGGGATTAACACCTGTTTCGCCAAAAATCAATGGGTTCTTACATTACTCTTAATAGGTATTTATCTAACAGTGCACGAATCGAATCTCAGATTATATTATTTGTTTGTGAAGAATGAAAGACCAAAAACTTACGGAAACATTAGAGATTGATTAAATCCCCGATGAATTGTTTGGGTTTCGTATTTTGACAAGAACCTGTCATAAATTATTATGTCCTTATTTGTTATAGACGAACAATTCCTTAATACTCCCGGTAGACATATATCAAAGTAATATTTGCACGCAATGTACTCAACTATAAGTACATGCAGATAAATCAAAGTATTGTGTTTATTTAAATGGCACTTAACTCACGTCGATTTGTGCACTTAAAATATGCCAAAAAATACATTGAGATGCAAATTTAAGCCTATATTTAATACAAAGATACGTTAAATAAGGAATAAATAGTTTTCAATACTTGTTAATACTTATTTCAATTTCTTAAAAATACGCAGGGTAGTGTTTCAATAAATGGGTATCGATGAATTATTTTCTTTTGTAAAAACCCTTCTGATAATATGTGTAATAATAAAATAAAAAAACTCAATTAAGAATAATAAGACATCTTTAAAAGCATTTTTCAATTAATGAAGCATTTGGTCAGTACCTAAGAATTAAAAAAAAACATTTGAATCAAGAAGATTTTTTTAAAACTGCAATTTTTAACATTTTTTAAAACTAAAAATATTTTGCTCATTAGCAAGACTTAATAAAAATGTCATGACACGTCATGAACTTACGAAATTACAAACCTTGTTTAATTTAGTGACTAGATTGATATATTTACAAAAGTACATTTTTATAACTCACTTTGATAATTGATCACCCTACTTTAGACCCTTAATCCATTAAAGTCAGACAAAACATTATCATCTATTAACAACTTTTTAGTTTATTATTTTGCAGCTTAACTATTTAATGATCAGTTCAAGTTTATGGGAACATTGATCTAGGATTTTATTTCCAAACATACGATTATTTATCTACAAAATGAACAACCGACTGAGATGTTGTGTTGTAAATGTACATATAATTTATCTACTCTATCTACGTATAATAATAATATGTAAGTTGTATCTTATCAGTAACTTCATCAGAAATTTGGTTCAGTATTATAATACAATATTAAAGCAATAGTATAATAACATTATCAACAATATTTTTTATAGTAAACTACATTTTCTTACACTTGTATGTATATTTTTAGAAGCGCAATGAAATTATGGGTTTAAAACGCGACTTTCTTTTTCTAGTAAAGCTGGGGTTATTAGGTGCGGGGATATTTTAAATTATAATATTTACATACGTCGAATTCGTAATAAACTGAAATAGAAGAGTTTGAATGAATATCTGTTGCAGACATAAGTTTGAATTGTGAATAACAAATCCAGTCAATTAATATACATTCTTCAATTCCTTAAGTAAAAGCTCTTAATAATGAATATATTTATAATCTCGAGATATGTGTGATCGTCAATGATTCTACATACATAAATAACAAAAACATTAATTTTATTTCTAGAATGTTGTATCATTGCATTTTAAATCGTATTTTTCAATGTGTCTTTTTCCGCAATGAAGCTCTTTGATTTCAGTGATTTTTACCAGTTTTTTCTTCCCTTATTCCAAGGAGTTTTAATTATGCGTTCTCTATTTCACTTAACATACGTCATTCGTTTATGTGTTTATCGTAAAAACGATTATAAATAATTAATTTTAATATCGATGATATGCTATAAAGCGACGAATTTTGCATTGCCTTCTCTAACAAGCCATGTCTGCCAAATAATTCCTAAACATCACAGTCTGAACATCCGAGTATCCTCGCTCCCAACTCGGGAGTTTTGCCATCCGAACTTACACGGGGTGGGATATCAAAAATTCTCATTCGGAATAATTTCGCTTCCATTTTTTTTAGTTAATTCACCAATTAACATTTTAAGAACAAAATCAATCCTATGCATTTTTTGTGACAATATTTCTTTCACAGATCGGTTAAAGGGTTATTTGCATTGATTTTTACTACAGAGAAAATAAATATTTACTTTCTTATAATTTACCCAAAGATTTTAATTTTGGGGGCCATTTTCAACGAGTTGTAAATAACTTGTACCTGATTTGGTGAAATGTATTTATTTCAATGTGCCTTATAGATCACCTATGAGGATTCATATTTATTTATGTCAAATTTGCACATTAATGCTCAGTTTCCGAGAATTCACTCTCTCGGGAACAAGCATACTGATGACTAAAAAATATATGTATTTGCTATCACTTTATCAAACTTCAAGAACCAATTATTCTTAATCTCTTTGAATAAAAATTGAGTTTCTAGTATTTTCATTTGTTTTTTATAGGTTTATATTTTTTTCAATTTCGATTGTATTTTAAAATTTGTAAATTGTTTAAAACCTTTGTTTATGTAAAAACCTTTTGAGCGTTCAACTCACTAAGAAAATGGGAATGGCGTTGCGGTAGCACTCTACAGGTTCGAACATTGGAACTTAGGTTCCTGAGTCCGCGACACCAGCCACGGGACCACAACCTGATTCAATTACATGTGAAAATTAATTGCTCAAACATAACATATTTATTTTTTTTTAATATTCATGGTCATTTAGATTTTAATCTAATTTTTCTGGGTTATTGTTCTGAGTGTCGTTTGCACTCATTGCTGACGTTTTGGATCGCATTGAAACAGCAACCCTAATAATGACCATCGTTATGTGATCCGAAATTTTGGCATGTCGTGCAAACGATACAAGACTCATTTAATTCCTCATATTATTACTTTTTTAAATTCAGCCTTAAGCACGACTAATAATTGGAGAATTTCAATAAATGATTTCTTTACAAAATGTCACACCAATGAGAGTACCTACATTAAAATTCCCGGTTTAAAAAAACTTTCTCCCATTTTTCTTGTTCTGAAATGCGTATTTGTTGCTGATAAATTATATGGCCAACAACGTTTACCAAAAATAATTGCAAATTAGGCATTATTTATTAAATTTAAATGTCGTGAGATAAAGCAATGTTATTCCCGAAGTTATGGTTAAAATAGTCAGTTTTTAAAAACTGTTCCGAAGAATGAAAATATCTGAAATCCATCTCGTCCAAACTCGCTTTGTTGGTGCGTTTTGGTGCGGTGTTTCCGTCTGGGTAAAATCGCGGTAATTAGTATCGGCGAAGCGTGGTTCGCGGTATACTCTTCCGACCGCGCTTCGGGCTCGAGGTCCTGTATCACAAGTCCATGCCGGGCGTGTAGCCGCTGTTATTCCCCTGTAGACAGTGCAGCAATACTATTAGCATATGCAAACTAAATTCATAGTTAATAGCAATAGCAAATGCTCAAAATATGGACAAAGTAATTTTTATGAAATAATTATCATTGGAAATTACAAAATTTCTCAACCTTGTTTTTGTCATGCGCATTAAACATTTACGTACAAGAATGATGTTACAAAATACGCGTTTATTATTTTTTTGATAAATCGTCATCAATCCATTTTCCACACCCAGTGCAGTGGTACAAATGCAGTGTTGTTCTACCCCTACCACTCGCATTAATCTATATAAATAAATTAATTTAACCTAAAACTGCAATGCGCGTAACATCCAATGCAATAAAATTATTCTTTTTAGAGCCTTGCAAAACATAATACAAATACAAAACACATTTACAAAGGTTACTCTCTGGGTATATTGCCCCCGGTATCACACAAATCAAGCTCGAAAGAAAACCACTTGTCTTTATTGAGAGCCTAGTACTCAGCCAACGAATACCGGGGTACGCAGCTGCATTTATCTATTTAATTATTTAATAAATCTATATAAATTCATATCATTTTAAAATTACAAGTTGTGTGCGTCTGGAATACTCCCCCGTGCTGTTTGCCTGTACCAAAGTTTCCTTACCGGGCGCGTTGTTTTGCTTCCTTTGTTGAGGATGCCATCATTTCCCAAATGACAGCACTGGTCCCTGCCATTTCTTTCGGTACGCTTTGCATTTCCTGGGCTATCTGCGGCGAACCATGTTTATTGTTTGAGCGATGCCCCCCGTAGCGGCTTATTTTCCACCGGCCGGTAATGAGCATCGCTGGTCCTATGATTTTGAGCCCGCGATTGCCAACCAGTGGCTTTCTGAGCAATATTTTGGCTTCGGCAAATCGACTCATAAGCGGGGGCAGCAGCTTACTGAGTGCCCTTTTTTTTGTCCGCTCGCCGTTCTTCAGAGAGCTTGGTCCTCCATAACATAGCCTTGATCTCACAAGATTTGGGCCCCCCTGTCACAAGTACTAAGATCAACGGGAGTATCCTTGTCTGTCCTTGATCGCAGTTCTACAGCAAACAATTGCAGCGTCGCTCCAATCCACAATGACTCCTAAAACTTATCTGCTGCAACTTTTATCACGATTCCTCTTTTGACTCGATTTTGTGGTAAGCTGTTTAGCAACTCCGCCGTGTGCGCATTTCCAGTACGAAACTGTTATATTGTAATAATTTGTAAATTATTACAATATAACAGTTTCGTACAAAGTCCAATGTGAAATTGTTGTCTGAATCTCGCTGGCTAGGTGAGTTTTGTCAGCAGTTCTATTGCGCGCATTTCTGTAACGCAGCCTTGCTTGGTAATGACGGTTTTTTCGTTGCTTACGTTGAGGTTTTTATAACTTTTTGAGTTGCTTGCCACAATAGTCACAACAACAGGCAGTGGCGAGTTTGATTTTCTATTTACGCCTATAATATTGAGATTTTCAACATTTCCTGTTGACCCCCAGCAGATATCACGGTCGTTGTAGCCTCTCAGTGATACTGCACGCGCTGCTAAGGGTTTGCCTGGCCTGGCGACGTAGAGTTCGGCGCGGCATCTTCTCTTTAGGCAAAAGCAGGGGATGCTCCGCTGTCCCGACGCCGTTCGTCGTAGCGGCTTGAAAGTCTGCCTCGGAGTTATTATCAGCGGGGTGTTTGGAGACGCGTCTTTCTGATTGAATACTGTAGCCGCGCCTGCAATTTCTTACCTTCTGGCATTCTGATCCCTCATCGAGCTACGGTTGTCGTAGCGGTTTGATGGTTGAGCGAGCGTCACTCCAGTGTAATACGGCTCAGCAACTTAGCGTGCGGTGATAGCTTCCTTTGCACTAAAGACTGCGTCCGGGTTCATGATAGGGCGCTTCCATGTGGCTTCATCCCTCACCTGGCTATTATCATCGTAGCAACTCGGTGGAAGTGTGTACGCTGCTCCAGAGACATCCGGCCCAGCAACGTAGCGTGTGGTGGTGACTTCTTGTCCAGATAAGGCTGTGGCTGCGTCTGTGATAGGGTCCTCCATGCAACCGCATCCCTCACCCGGCTGCTGTCGGAATAGCAGCTCAGCGAAAGTGTATATGCCGTTCCGTAGTCATCTGGCCTAGCGGCGTAGCGTGCATTAGCAGCCTCCATTGCAATACAGGCTGCACCCGTGTCTGTGATAGAGCGCTTCAATGCGGCTTTATCCTTTACCCGGCTACTGTCGGGGTAGCAGCTCGGTGGAAGTGTGTGCACCATCTTGGTTTCAGCAAGTGGGCTCTACGGTGCTATTTGTCCCACCGTATATCTAAGATAGCGGCGCGTTCATTGCCACGGACGCGTCCAGTCGTGGATTGGTGTTAAATTCCACCGTCTTATGAGAGTAAAAAAAAATTATGTGATTTAATAAAAAAAAATGTGTTGCGAGGTCTCTCACGGCGTCCTCAGCAGTGGACATTAGAAAATTTGTGATAGGCTTCTTCTGGAATCTTCTTTCGCGTTAAAAACCCCCAGCGAGGCAATAATCTCATTCAGATTACTCACTTGTTTGCAGTTAGGCGATTTGCGTTCATCCATCTTGAGGC
The DNA here is from genome assembly GCF_059751315.1 of Micrasema longulum. Classification (NCBI taxonomy): domain Eukaryota; kingdom Metazoa; phylum Arthropoda; class Insecta; order Trichoptera; family Brachycentridae; genus Micrasema; species Micrasema longulum. The sequence goes on from NW_028279338.1 coordinate 275,307, forward strand.
GTAGTATTGCAAATGACATGGTTCGCCAAGAGGCCGTAGACTCCTGATCCGAGTCTCGCTGTTTCTCCTGGCACACCTGTGAAAGCCTCGGCTGGGGCTTCTCCTGGCGTTCCTCTTTGCGTTCCGTACCAGCCTCACGATGCGTTCTTGAACGCGTCGATACAGGCGATCTGTTGACCGGCATAATGATAATGACTGGACGAGAGAGACTGGAGAAACGTGACTGCACCAAACCCAAGTCTATCTCAATAGCTTTGAAAAAGACCTTCCACCCAGCCCAAGAGGTGTAGAAAAGCAAAGGCAGTTAGTTGGTAGAGCGGATCGAAGAGCGGGAGCACACAGGGTGGAGAAACTGAGTAAATTACTTGTTTAATGTACCAAGTTAGGAACTCAACTGATTACTCAAACCACATTACATGTCTTATAAAGCAGCGCGCATTGAGTTTCATAGGGCTAACCGAAACGCTGCGCCAGCCGGCCCAGAGTGGCTGGCAGCAGGTGTTGTAAATAGCAGCGTGCCCCGCTTGTGCGGGTCATTTCACCGATGGCTGCGACGCGCGTAACATCCAATACAATAAAATGGTTCTTTTTAGGGCCTTACAAAACATGGTGCAAATACAAAACACATGAAACACATTAATAAAGGTTACTCTCTGGCTATTTAGTGTGTTGTCCAGACGTTTATTGAAATTTAGGTTTTTATAATAGTTTTTATTTGTAGAATTCGAAACAAATAATTTGCCTGCTTACATTTTCTATTTTGTTGTATCCCAAATCAAGACAGAGCTCTTGGCCCCATAGCGTTAGGGATACTTTATTATTTTTATTAATATGTATCTTTATATGTTATAATAATATAAAAAAAATATTGCCTCAGGCCAGGCTCGAAATGAAATTATTTGTCGTTATTGAGATTCTAACAATCTGCCGATCAATACCAGGGTACCTAGCGACATTTATTTATTTATTTATATAAATTAACTTTATTTTTAAATTACAAGTCATGCGCATCCCGAACAATATATTTATAAGTACCTGTAGGAAGACGTGTATTTCAGCGAACCGGGGACGCTCGGCGCTGCGGCGCTGCCAGCACTGGGTCATGAGGTCGTGCAGCTCGCGCGGGCAGGCCGGCGGACGCGGCGGCGAGCGGCGCGAGGCGGCGTGCGAGTGCCAGCGGGCCGCGTTCTCCACTACTTGCTCGGCCGTCAGCTCGGCGAACGGGCTCTGCGTGCACAGCATCAGCAGCTCCCACAGGGTCACCCCGAAGGACCACACGTCGCTCTGAGACGTGTGCTTACCCTGCAAGACAACATTCGGTCAGTCGTCGACGCTTGTTCGTCTCATATTCCATCAGCTTGCCTTTATCTCTCATTTTATATATCTGTACCTCAGAGGCAGACGGATGCAAATCCAGAATTTGATGAAATTACATTTCGATTTTCGTATCACGTTTATGATCATGTTCATTAATTTAAAAAAAATAAAATTGTATTATATACTTGCTTGCTATCTTATTTCAGTTTTATGTACATATTATTACTTGTAACTATATTATTATCATTACCATGCCTTTAGCTAAATATTATTCTGTCCTAAAAAAAGTATGTTGTAACTCTTGGAAGTACAAAAAAAAATGATTTAATAAAAATAAAGTAAATAAATAAATAAAATAATTGTACGTGAATAAAACACCAAGGTCCACTTTCGTCAAAAAAATGTTTTTTGAAGTTAAGATAAAAATCTGAAGTCCACATTGTTTTAATCCAAAAAACATCAACTGTCTCAGGTACGTTATAATATGTACTATTATTTTTTTTAAATAATCATTATTCTACTTTGAAAGTTCTTTGTTTATTGAAATGATCTCATTTGGTTAACATAAAAACAAACTTTAATAATATCACTAAACTTAATTTTCAAAATTTATTTTTTACTTATTTTTGCATGTTGCGTTCAAATATAATTGATTAAAAATATCTAAACATAACAAACCGTAATATCAATGCGAAATGTATGGTTTATTTTTGAGAACCATAATAAATTAAATAATATACAAATTAATGTTATGATGTTTTGAAAATTGCACTATCACAAAATCTTGTTTCCTGAACGTTTCGCTCGATATGACTTCCGTGGTTTATCCTTTAGAGTACATATATATTTTAAACAATGATTTTATCCACTACCCCATTACTGAAAATAATGCCTCAGTCTCATTCTTGAATGTAATTCCACTGTCTGATTCCTATATGTGATTATATTTCCCCATTACTGACTGCTTTTATAGTTAAGTCTCTATTTTTATAGTTGATTTAAGGCCTGGTGATAACAAGCTCGCCAAACAATTATAAAAGTTGTTTTTTTAATATAATGAATCAATGTGTAGAATATCCATAAGTTAAATATCTAAAAATAAAAAACTTACCAAGAGTAAACTTTCCCAAGCCATCCAACGTATAGGCAGTCGAGCCTTAGTATCGCTAGTATAATAGTCATCCTCATAGCGGTCGCAGTACATGGCGTGATCCGAAATGCGCACTGTAAAGTCCTTGCTTAGAATACAGTTCCTGCAAAAAAACGCAAAATTATTAACGTATTTAAAAAATCATTTATCCCGAAAAAATAGAAAACTAGACTACATTTCTTGCTTTAGGTCAATTTAACTGTCGAATCTGTTTCTTTATGTCGTGTTTAATTTCAGTAAATTATTTAAAATACTTTGAGATTAAGAAAATAATGTTTTTATTTTTTTGGTTTGGATGATCACATATTTTTTAAAACTAACGCACTTTTAATTTTTTTCAAAATACGAAAGTTTTGTTTTTTATTATGTTGATATAATATTATTTAAAGGCTATAATGTTATCCTAAATCATTATATTATTAGAAATAAATGCAGCTTTAGAAGCGGTATTTTTGTATCGAGGAAAGCCGCTAAGACTATTTTCTTGCAATTCAATTCAATATCTAAAACTAATGTTTTTTTTTTTTTTTTCGCCAGTGAACGCCGTATTTCGGTACTGAACCTGAACATGAAAAAGCTGTGGTTAAAAAAATACTCTGCTCACGCGATGTAACTTCGTGTTACTATGAGCAAAAGACGGAATTTGCCGAAGTTCATACGTTTGGAGAAAAAAATACACGGACAAAATGTTTTATACTTCCTTTTCCATAATTTACCAAAATAAATATTTTAGAAACATTAATTGAAAATCATAAGTACGCCGGTCATCTTACATGAGTGCACCCTCACTCATTGCCAATAACCGATTTCATTTAAACACCGGCTACACACCGGCGTGTCTGTCTTTCTTGCTATGAGTTTTATCTTCGCGCTCTCTAATTAATTTTTATTTTATTTATTTAATTTTACAATACGCACAAGGAGCATTTAAAAAAATATACAGGGAAGTACAAACATAGTAAGTAATAATTTGTCAATTGAGTAACAGCTCGTTTGAAAATATCTGCTCAAAACGTATAGACTTCTATTTTTTTAAATGTAAAGAAAAGTAATTTGTATGCAAAATATCACGCTGAAATTTTAAGCAATCAAACTAATTAAAACAAACTGAAAATAATATTAAAAACAAACAAATAAAACAACGTCAATTCAGAATTTAACATATTTTGTGTTTTTAACAAATTGAAGCATTATGTGATAATAGTTGTTACAGCAACCATTCGATTTCCCAATTTTAATACCCATTTCGTTAGAACACCTCGATAATTTATACAGCGGAAGGTATGCCGGATCGGAAGTACGGGGTACTTATGTTTGAAAGCAAGGAATTGGGATAATCTCTATGTTTATAAAGGGAGAGTGAACGAGAAAAGGGGAAAACGAGAAAGATAGAACATAGGAAGATTAAAGTAGGTAAGCAAAGGATAGAATATCTCTCTAAGGACCTCACAAATGAAGATAAACGATATTTTGATAATGCTTCACTGGTAACAACATAGGCGCATTGCAGAAGGATGCTTGTAAGGGCCTTTACATACTTATTTTTATTTACATAAAGTCATATTGATGGAGAGGTTTTCTTTTCAATGCGTGGTAATATTTATTAGTTACTTCAAAGTAAGCCTATATCTTGTCAAAGCATTTTTACCAAGAAATAATATTACTCATATTATAAGAGCCATTTATATTACTAGGTGACTTATATCAAAATATGTATCTGATATAAAAAAATAACTCATACATATATATTTATGATCACCAGTTAGTATTTTCAGGACAAATTTTGATGTTCCGAATCATTTAATCATTGCAACATAATAATTTTTAATTTTTTTTTTTTAACTTCTTTTAACTTTTTTTCTTATTTTGTAATTTTTTATCATTTATAGGTACTATCTTTCTAAAATTTTATTTTTCATAGCGGCTATTTTTTGATAAAACTAAGCTTTTAAGCATTCCTTTCAAATTTATTTCAAACTAATTTTTTTCTACGTTTTATTTAATTTACCTTTTTATTCCATGGCAGATTTTTTTTTTAGAAGTTAAAATATTTCCTTTATATTGATTATTTCTTCTAGTGGATACTGTTTTGGTGTGTTTTAAAAAAAATATAATATGATTTTTTACTGTTTTATAAGTTGTTCACTGTTGTTCTTATAATTGTGTAAAGCTTGTTGAACAGTAAAACTTTTTTTAAACAAAAAAATGACAAAATTGGATTGAATAAAAAGATTGTGAGTTAGATATACAAAAATAAATGCATACATTATTTATCATTTTAATTTCACGCGTCGTGAGTGGTCAGAATGACTACTCATTACTTATTAAAATATACCTCATTTACTACGAGTATGCATATTTATTTATTAACTAAAAGTTTGTCCAACATTTATTAAGACATAAGTCTCAATTCCATTAGAACGAAATACAGTGTTGAGTCGGGTCAAATAATTAATTAAATTAGACATAATGTATATCACCATTTTTTTCTCATTTAGTTTTTTTCCCACATTCAATTTTTAAATGTGGAAAAATATAACTAAGCCTCAAATAATAAATGGACGTTGCGCCAACAATATATTTATTGACTAAAGATAATTAATGAAGTGCCATTTTTATGAAAATCTACCTCAAGGGCGCTGTACAATAAACATCTCAACAACCTTTAGGATCCTAGTTCCTTATTTCCAATTTTGTTAATCTAGGATCATTTTATAATGGCTAGATTACAAGACGTCTTGCAGCTACAGAGAGTAAAAATATTCAGAAATCTAGCCCCATTTACACTTTACAAAAAAAATGCTGTTAAAAGTTTTTAACTATTAAGTAATCGTTTACAAATAGAATCTAGACTACATGTCCAGCAGCTACAGAGCGGATGGGCGGTTGAAAATTCTCTAGTAAGATAGCAATAGTCGTTAAGTAAGATTTTTTTATGAGGGCATTATTTGAACAATGTTCCTTTTGTTGATGGAATTTTTTTATTTGGTATTTTTTTGAGAATAAAAAGGAAAAATACATAATTTAATTTAAAAAAATATTTAACTGTATTTTCTTGAAACAAAAACTGTGTAATCTTAATGAGAAATTAAAAATATTTTTAGACGATATTACGTAATTTTAAACTGTACGATTGGCGAAGAAATTTATGTTTAGACCAATCTATTGCTTAAACAAACATGATTCTACATTTTTTTTTGTTGTTCTGCAGAATTCCTTTAGATATTTAAAAAACGTGTAAATTAATATTTGTGGCCCAAATTCTTTTGAAATCTGTCGATTTTTTGTGTCGATCACATTTTTTAAGAGTTGAATCCTCTGGGTTTATACGCAAAAAGACATAAAATAAACGAATCATAATCACCGGCCTTACATTAGCTTCCGTCGCGAATACCCATAACAAACAAGTAGGGAAAATCCACTTTATCTAACGTCGTGTCGGCGTCGGCGTCGCCGTCGCCATTATTGGCCTATTCGGTTATATTAAATAGGTGTCTTATGTATCTCGCCCGTATGGGGGAAGACCGATAATAAAAATCCCGAATGATGCACGTCCTGAGCGGGTCTCCTGGGAAGTCGTAATACAGGTAAACTCAGCATTATCCCATTTAATGGCATTTGCTCGGTGGTCGATTGGAAAGATGCGTTCGCGTGTGCGCAGAACATCTCATCAAGAAATTAAAGTTAATAAAACACGTTAATATTGAAAGTTTCTCTACTATTTTTATTCGGTGTACAGGGAGATGAAAAATATGGTTCTTTATGTGAAAAAGAAACCAAAACCCTGGGCGAGCGTTTTCGACTCGACAGCTACTCACGGGTAAAAATCCTAAACAAAGGTAATCGTTTGGGAATAAGTCGGCCTCGTAGTGTCGTAGACAGCGCAATCGCCTACCATTCTTGAGGTTCCGTTGTTTAAATCTACAATATTTCACTGCCCCTGGTCTAGTACCTGAGGCATATGACTGATCAGCTTACTTTTTATAAATATATATATATATATAGATATATATATTTATATATATATACTGCAATTAGAGTACCGATTCAGTGTTCGATGCATCACCGGGTGAGAGAAAGTAAATTATGACCAATAATATAATGTATGTAGCTAGTTTGAAGGTTTATGAAATGAAATATTTCATCGGTGTTCGCTTTGCAAAACAAAAGTAATCATTTCTAGTAGAGTAACAAATTTCATGACTTCATCATGATCTCTTTCCGCACCATATGGTGATTGGGGCACTGTATTGGTTCACCGACAGCAGTATATCTTGATTTTTTTTTTGTTACACGAAGGTAATTTGACCACTGATTTTATTTCAGTGGTGTCACATATGTTTCTATATGAAACGGTCAGTTGAATCAAATCTTTGTAAATTTACCGATATTGTTTTGAATGCAATGGATGCAGGTTTTCAAGTAGACGTTTTATGTACAGATTATTCAAAGGCTTTCGATAAAATAAGTCATTCAGTCTTACTTCGCAAGCTTTGGAATATTGATATACTGGGGAATCTGTATCGTTGGATATGTTCCTACATTAGTAACCGCAGTCAATCAGTCTCACTCAAAGGATTGATTTCATCATTTAAACCAATTCCATCTGGTGTTCCTCAAGGTTTGCATCTTGGACCCTTTTCTTTATATTATTTATATCAATGATAAAAGTTTATGCATTCAAAACTCTTTTTTTTTGCTATGCGCTGATGACAATACAGTATTTAAAATTGTGTCATAAATAAGTGATTGTGAGGTTTTTCAAGCTGACTAAGATAGAATCTGTTGCTATTGCAAGGACAATAGTCTCATTACATAGTGCGTAGTCAATTTAAATTCGATTCATTTGCATGGTCCCCTCAGTATAATGTATATATTAATCAAATCGAGAACATTCAAAAGAAATTTAAAAGAAGCCTAGAATATCGTTTTGGTAACATTGAAAATGATTAAAGCGCATCTTTGATTAATTTTAATATAGAATCACTTTAAAAAAGGCGTCTTGAATGTGATTTAATTTTTTGTGGCGCCTCCGTCATAGACAATCCTCAAGGACCTACCGAGGAGCGAAACCACACAAGCAAACGCAGCTCGTTAAGTTACCTGCCTGAAGTTCCATACCCAGCCGGAAGTAGAGGGAGACAAGAACAAAGACTATAAAAAGCGCGAAGTTCAAGGTCCGTTCTTCTCTCCTTGTCCGAAATTCAACTGCAGTGCTTCCTCACATAAAATTAGTCTTCCATAAAACACGTGCTAGATGTAGATTTGAAGTAAGTTAGATTTTATTGAATGTATTATAAAATATCTTTGCATTACACGCCAGTTTCTTATAAAATAAATAGTGTTATCCATGTAAGTAAGCCGTTCTTATTTCTTGTGTGATAAAATATGTATATGAATTCTTTTCCCCGCCACCTTCTGAAAAGAACGAAGTAGGGTGTTGAGCGAGAGGTCACAAGGTACCAACGGGACCGATTGCAGGCTCCAACAGGGACGCGAGGCCCCGAGCGGATGGATGCAGGTAAAAAGGAAGATAGCCTAATCCTACCTCACGCACACGCCTGTGAGTACAAAAGTTACACACAGCGTGTACAGAGAGACCCCAACAGGTAAGCAAAACGCCACACACCCACATTTTCTTTTCAAAATTCTAAATATTATGGTTGATTCGCCGTACTTTTTAAAATTCCGTTGTCCTCTTCGCTATACCAGAAAAATTCCCTTTTTTATATTTCAACTCGTAAAAACAATAATACCACGATTCATTCATGAGACGTACCTGTAGAAATTAAAATGGACTCAGTATTAATGTTGACATTTCTAACTGCACGTTGCATTTGTACGGAAAATTTCTTCATGGAGTTGATTATTTGGAATAGTTGCTGAATGTACATCTTGAGTTGTTTGTGCTATGTATATTGTGCCGCACGTAATGTATATGTTTGTGTATGTTTTATATGTGCGTTCATGTGTGTGTGCGTGGATGATTCGGGGTGTGCGTTCGGTATTTTTATTTATTACCAATGATAACCTCCGTGGAAAACGCAAATGTTAACAATTATTCTTTTCTCACTTGAGTTTCTTTTTTATTTTATTTTTTTTGTCACATTTGGTGTTCAAATCTTTTGCATAATTTATAAAAACTTAATTTGTCTTTTTATGTTAGAAAATCGTTGTTTTTAATAATTTTACGTATGACTGTATATTTCGGAATAAAATAAAATAAAATAAAATAAATTAATTAAAATAAAAAATTTCCTTACCATTAAAAAAAAAATGTCAATTCAACAGTTTCCCTCTGTTTATAATTAAAGTTTCTATTTATTTTCAATATGCTATTTACCTTTCTCACAAATTTTGCGTATTCATAAAAATCATGTCTAAGAAGGCTTTTGACTGCGTGCGGTGCAAGTGTTTATAGGACACCCTCGGAGATATGGGGGTTCTAATTTACTTAATATCACTGATAAGTAATTGATTTGTGAACAACACAGCTAAAGTGAAAGTGGTCAACTCCATGTCGACAAAGTTCATAGATATTCGGGGTGGTATTGGGGCGGATCTCGCACAGAAGGGAGGTAGCGGGAGCGTGTAACGTGCTCTTCATCCGAAAAATTTACCGCGACTAAACAAAATGGCCGACAAACATGCGCGACTAAATAAACCGACCGTTAAGATCCCCAACCAGATCATATCAGGAGCGCCAACTTTAGAACGAAAAATTTCCCGCGGTCTCAGGAGCCTTTTAAACCTTATTTTGTGGATATTCCATATGCATTGAAACACATAAAAAATATAAATTTTAAAAACCTTCAGGAGTATTGTATGTTTTTTTACTGTCCATAATCTCTTATTTAGTGTAGAGTTACAATAAAAATAAAATAAATTATCTTTGTTATTGCAGAAATTAGGAGTTAATGCTGTTTACCACGTAATAGAAAAGCAAAACAATTGATTTTAACAGAATTTAGTTAAAATTATTGTACATATTTTTATCAAGAACCAATCCTTAAATTCAGCAAATACCCAGTAAAATAAAATGGTACTTTTATTGTGAAGTCAATTATATTAGATCAAATAATAACCATATCCTAAAAACGGTGCTACTTAAAGTATGCCGATGATGCAGTTATAATTGACGATTCAGTCACTGTTAAATATATATGCTAAATGGGTACTCCGCATGCATAGGTTTCAAAATAAATATTGCAAAAACGCATCTACTGTGTAATATTTTGTGATTTGATGCCTAAAATCTGCTAACTGTACCAAATTACGTCATCGAAGGGGTCGAGAATTTCAAATATCTAGTGCGCTATTCTAAACTACTCTCGCGGCCATATAAAATACTTTATATCGTATATTTTGTATGTTAATTCACGATATAAATGGTTTTTCTATAACCGCGAGAGCGTTTGGGATACCAGTCCTGAAAGTATTTGCTACGAGCTTTAAAAGGCAACTGGGAGTGCATCTTGCAATAGCAGACGTTTGAAGATTGGGTGTTTAATCAGGGCATTTTGTGTCCAGGGTATTTACACGGCATCAGGCTCTCGACATCCTGGACGTCCGCTGCTGATTGTTCGTCGCTGTTCATGTCAAAATTACGGGACGCGAACCTTACTTGAGAGGATGTATAGGAGCTGACAGCTGACAGAAATGCCTACAGGCTCTTTGTGGACACCATACGCTTCAACTAGGGAGCTAACATGAAATGATGTTGACGTTTTTAGGAAAAAGGGTGTTTTTGTTTTAATACAAATACAGCCACGACGGCGAGTAAAAAAAAGTGCTGAGATCACCCCTTCTTTTTCCAACAGTAAAAAATGCAAATTGAATTGAAAAGAGAATCTTCATTACGTAAAAAATTAAATTTAATAGATTGAAATTTACATAATAATTAAAATCAGCGGAAATTTTCCGCAGAAATAGAATATAATAAAAGAATTTATAGGGTAAGAATTCTTGGCAATCTAAAAAGAAGGGATCATTTTTATTTTTAAATGATCTTAGAAATAAAACTGAAATATCTTGTAGGCAAAGATACTTAAGTTTATTATCTTAGATTCTCGATAAAAAAAAACACGTTTGTTGCCCGTTTAAGAGAAATTTACATTTACTTAAATATGGAAAAATAATAGTAAAAATTCACAAAAAAAAACCTTTTTATCCTCGAAGAATTCAAGAATAAAGTCTTGACTTTATCTGTGCCTATGAAATTCTTCTCGTTCCTTTTCAGTGTATTAATTAGAATAATAACGATTTATTCAATTCAAGAGTCTTTTCATGTTATAAAAAATAATAATCTTAAATTAACAAAAAATTATGTTGGTAAGGTTTATTATATTTATTTTTGTTCACCAGATACTTTTTGACAATGGCTTAAAATACACATAAATAGAATAACCCGAAATACGACAAACGGCATGTATTACCTGTAGGCAATGTAAGTAGCGTACTCGGCGGACATGACGTGTGACGTCAAATTGACGTAACGCCAAGCAAAAACTATAACCGAAAACCTGTTTTTTGTACATTGAACGTTATAATATGATAAGGGTCTGAAAAACCCGTCTTAAAATTTCATGTGTTTTCAACGTTATTCCCGATTTATGAAAAAAGACTATTGCTTATTTAAATTTGTTTATCGCTCAAGTTTGTTGCTAGATATAAGTCGGACTACCGAAAAGAAAAGGTGTGTACGAGTACACAAAATAAGTCTTGTGCAATAGAATGGGCCTATGGTGTGTGATGTTTTTTTATTTTTTTAGACATCAAAGTAAAAAGGGGTCTTAAAAGTTGCATTTAGGATCACGTTGAACGTAAACATTATTTTAAAAAATATTCCATACTACTTTTGGCCCTCAACCTAGGTTTGAAGTTTATAACTGTCTGAATATTTTGTTAAGTATTTTCATTGTTAGTAAACATATAACTTAATCACATTACAAATTCAAACACGTTTTAAAACTACCGAAATGCAAAAAGTTAACACTCCGCGGAACTAATTCCGTTGAGCGCCTGGCTGATATTGACAAAAATAATGGCTCATTAAAACAATGCTACCCATTTATTGCAAAACAAAGTGCAATTTACGCCCTTAGACGCTTATTTAATAAGGCTTAATGCATATTTAAAAAAATAATTGTACTGATTTTCTACTTAAATACGAAATGACAGCCGGTGTAGCGCAACAAATTAACTTTTAAAACTTCAAACTCTGGTTGAGGGCCAAAAGTACGAGTAGTATCAAATATTTTTGCGTTCCGAGTAATCCAAAAGGCAATTTTTGAAACTCAGTTCATTTCAAAATTCTGAAAAAAAAATTTTCGGCTCACCCTATTGTACAATATGAAGGCTTGTCTAAACCGATGTTTAGTGACAAACATGGCTAATGAACGTAATTATAGGTAAAGTGTTGTGCATATTAATGGAATATTTTAAATTACATAATAAGACATGCAACCATATTTTTTTTATTCAATAAGGCATATATATGTTCTTCTTTTCCGTTCATAATAGGTTGATCACGTTTTGAAATGGAATCAATTTAATGGTTATATTTTTAAAAAAAATATCGTCACTAAACCAAACTTAAATTACAGCTCCTATCATCTTCATCTTTGTGACGCAGTCCAATTTTAGTGTTGTAATTAGCAAATTGGCCATGATTTTTTATTGGGTTCATGTCAAGTGAACTTCCAGGCCAGCCTAAAAGAGTCATGTTTTTGTGGTTGAAATATTTTCGCAACCTGTTGAAATGCAACTTCACCATAAGGACAAAATTTATTCAGATCTGTAGTCAAGTGCTGCTTGAATGAGCTTTACATTTTAGGCTATAAATCATTACTTCCATTGGTATCAAAGATCCAGACTTAATATACGAAAATCAGCCCCAGAACGTCGACTTTGCCTGATGTTTTTTCGTTTGGTCAATATGAGCCACTGTAAGTTTTTCATTTGATTTTTAAAACAATTTTGTGGGATATACCTGCACGAGAAAGTGGATCTCATTTAAAAACAGTACTATCTTGCAGTCTTCTGCAGTTCATTTAGCACATTTTCTAGCTCATACCATAAAAGCCATTGCTTCATCATTCGTACCGTCATGAGTTGGTTTTTCTGAGGTCAAATAGTTCTTCTTCCAGTATTGTTGAATCACACGTGCAGCTGCCAACTGTTGCAACAGATCGTAACTAGTTTTTCAACCAACTATTTATGATCAAAGAGATTTTACAGAAAACAATAGTTTTCCCTTTCTCCTAAATTTCAACTCTTTTATATCTAACTGAACCGGTTTTTTTTTTAGATATTGATTTCGCTGACTGCTCCCTGACTCACCAAACATTATTTTTAATTTCATTCATTAAATGTGTTAATTTAGGGTAATTTTTTGTTATTGATTTTTTTCGGTATTATGTAATTATTAAAAAATAACACAAAACACTATCCAATGTGCAAGTAACTTCAAAATCAGTGTCATATTGAATTGATGTAAATATAAACAGAAAACAACCGACAATTGCCAATATATGCTCCCAAAGAATCAATGAACTATAAATTTATAATTTTCGGCACTTAAAAATGGTCAAATTGTGATAAGACTTTTAATATATAATTAAAAGATGAATGATACTTTAATCCACAAATTTAGAATAGCAAGTGACCGGTTTTATCGCTTTCGCAACATCTTCGAGATTGGTATATTTATTAAGGAGTTCAATGTATTTATACAAAACAAAGGTAAGGATAGAGAATTCAAAATTATATGAAAGTAAATTAGATAAAGTTATTTTTGTCTTATGGATCATTATAAAAAAAAATCGGGTTAAGAAGAGAAGTCGGTCTCGAAGATGTCACGAAAGCGATGAAACCAGTCACTGGATATTCCAAATTTGTGGATTAAAGTATCACTCGTCTTTTATTCATATAATAAATTACAATGAACAAGAATTTTCACTTGCAAACTTGATTTTTTGTGATAAGAGTGTTTATTTACGGGAAAAATTACAAAAAATACTATTGTTCTATTAATTCGTACAATACTGTATATTATTTTGAAATTTTCAATAGAATCAAAACACATCTTAAAAAAAGATGGATCTCATATTAAAAAAAAAAATACACATTAATGATTAAAATATTAATTTGCACCTATAAAAAATATAATATGTGGACAAAAATATTAAAATAGTCTAATAAACAATTTATATTTCAATGCACGGTTAAAATAATTTTCTTCTCTGGATTTCTCTGCATTTCTTCGTATTTTTCTGTATTTAAAAATAAGGTCAATTAGCAAAGACCATAACCCAACGGTGCAATAGCACTGCATTGATATCCGAAATCCAGTGTAACTGCATAATATATTACATAAGGGTAAGGTGGTCAGTTTAACGCTTCCGGTGCTAGTCCAGAAACAATGAAACATGCTGAAGAAAAGCCCCTTTAAAGTCAAAATTTCGTTTTGACCTTGCCAGGAATCCAACCAGGGACCTTAAGCATGGTGGGCAAACGCTCTAACTACTACACTACGAGGAGCCATTTTTTTTATCTCCATTCAATTTATTATTTCGGTATTTTGACCTAAGAGTAGCCATCGAGTCAAAAACTCTCGTCGAGGACTATTATTCTATTTAACACACATAAATATATTTATGAGATACAAACATTCTAAAAGCGATTTGGCCGAATTTGAAACAAAACAAGATTTGTGTCGAATTTTATAGTTCATATCTATGAGAAAAAACCAACACTCTTAATAAAAAATGCGATTTTTCCATTTAAAATATGTATTAAAATTCGTACATAAGCAGTGTTATTAAAATAAGTTCTTCCTAATTTTTCAAATTTTTACTCAGAGAAATCACCTTTTAAATATTTTTTTCTCTAAAATATTTATCACCCGTCTAGATACAAACAAAAACATGAAATAAAAACGTATAATAAACTGGCGGTAAGTATTTTCAAGTACTATAATTATACAAACCTTGCTGCCAAGTCTCTATGAACGACGTTCATTGATTCTAGATATTTCATTCCAGAAGCTATTTGTGTTGCCAGGTAGATCAGACACCCATAGCTGAGGAAAAACAAAAAATATTTGATATAATTAGATCATTCTAAGTATTTTGTTCAATCCATATTTATCCTACACACTTAAATGTCAAATGCCACCTATTTTATATATTCTATGTTGTCCTGTAATAATTTAAGTATGAGTGTGGAATCGTATCGAAAAATATATACAAATTGAATTTTTAACCCTTCCGGACCTAAGAGGGGTATCTAGGGTCCCAGGTAGAATTTTTAAAACGACTTTTTGTCAATCATCATTTCGATTTATCAAAAATATCAAAAATATCAAAATATTTTTCTGCCAAATTCATTCAATAATAATTCACATTTGTCTTAACTTTCCCCTTGTGCAAACAGCTTTCATTACAAACAATTTAAAAATCATGGAAATGTTTGTCAATATGCAGGTGTGCAGCTATTAGGTTGTGTTTTTTTCAGCCAAAAACCCGAATTTCCTGCTTTACATTTTACATTCATTTCCCCTCCCAACTCCCCGCTGTACCGTTTATTAAATCAGTGCTGTTTAACGTGTCACAGCGAGAACAACACAAAAATGCCATACAACAGCCTTTTGTAACAGTATTTTAGGAAAAACTGTATGAATTCCACAGAAAAATTCAAATATTATGAAACAGTTTTATAAAAACTACTTTGATAACCACAACGACCTTTTTTTAAACTGTTTTAAAAAAAAATAATCGGAGAATTTCTGGTGCCCTTACAGGTACCTACTGATTTTTTAAAAAAATTATCAGATAAAGAAATATAAGAAATGGTTGGTATGGATTTTCAAACAAGAAAAGTGGTAAATGTTACAGTGTTTAAAAGTCAAAACTTAAACCAGACAATGATTGGTCATAAGTTATGTAAATGCCTAGACTTTCGTATTTATTTATCTGAAATGTTATACTCCTCTGTTTTAACTTGAAGTATAAAAACTATTTCAAAAATCAAATCCAAAGTATTTTCAACGCACATCATTACCATTGTAACGCGTTTACCACTCACAGAAT